>NC_037671.1:271530-320258 GCF_003255815.1 Theropithecus gelada
TTTTTTTTTTTTTTTTTTTTTTTTTTTTTTTGAGACGGAGTCTCGCTCTGTCACCCAGGCTGGATTGCAGTGGCCTGATCTCGGCTCACTGCAAGCTCCGCCTCCCGGGTTCACGCCATTCTCCTGCCTCAGCCTCCGGAGTAGCTGGGACTACAGGCGCCCGCCACCACGCCCGGCTAGTTTTTTGTATCTTTTAGTAGAGACGGGGTTTCATCGTGTTAGCCAGGATGGTCTCGATCGCCTGACCTCGTGATCCGCCCGTCTCGGCCTCCCAAAGTGCTGGGATTACAGGCTTGAGCCACCGCGCCCGGCCGATTTGTGTTCTTTTAAAAGTGGTTTTTGGAATCTGCACGTGGGATGCGGAGTTCAGAGTAATGGCTGAGGGGAAGGAGGAGTTAATCCCGCTTTATCCTGCACATATCCCATGGTGCTCCCCTCAAGCCTCCAGGCAGGACAGCAGTGCACATTCTAGGTGTTTTTCGTTGTTTTGTTTTGTGTTTTTTTTTTGAGACAGAGTCTTGCTCTGTCGCCCAGGCTGTAGTGCAGTGGCTCACTGCAAACTCTGCCTCCCGGGTTCACGCCATTCTCCTGCCTCAGCCTCCTGAGTAGCTGGGACTACAGGCGCCCACCACCACGCCCAGCTAATTTTTTTTGTATTTTTAGTAGAGACGGGGTTTCACCTTGTTAGCCAGGATGGTCTCGATCTCCTGATCTTGGGATCCGCCCATCTCGGCTTCCCAAAGTGCTGAGATTGAGCCACCGTGCCCGGCCTATGCTAGGTGTTTTACTAGCATTTTCAACCGTCCTGTGTTTGCCTCCTCAGGGCCCTCTGACATGGGTGGGGCAGGGCTCTTCATAAAAAGAAAACCTTGTAATCCCAGCTACCCAGAAGCTGAGGCAGGAGAATGGCTTGAGCCCCAGAGTTCGAGGTAACAGTAACTATGATCACACCACTACACTCCAGCCTGGGTGACAGAGCAAGACTCTATCGCCAAAAAAAGAGTGAGAAAAAAGAAAAAAGAAAACTAGGCCCAGAGGGACTGTGATTTACCTAAATTGCAATGGCAATTTAATTACCACTTAATGGCAAGTGGCTGCTTCCTACCCAGAACTTCCCCTAGATTCCTCCATCTCAGTCTTCCAAAAGGGAAAGGGGGATGTAGAATGGTTCCCTGGGCCTCTGGACTGGACCAACCACTAAGCCTGGTGAGTCCTGCCTCTCTGGAAGCCGCACCTTGGTAAACTTACCGGAGTATTCTTTAGGCGTTATGGTCCAGGCAGTGAACAGGAAGGCCACTTGGGGGCGCTTGCTGCACAGATGACCAACTCCAATTACTGGAAAATGGAAAGAAAGTGAAAGCGAAAGAAAAAAAAAAAAAAGAAAGAAAGTGAAAGCGGCAGGGAAAGAGATTCAGGCTTGGGCAGGGAATGGCGAGAAGAACCCCAAAGCGGCAGACCCGAGAGAGGTCAGAAAGGCTGACTGGAAGCCCCGGGCAGCTGCGGGGCTACTTAGGGTACAATGACCTAATTTGTACGTATCAGATATGTTGTCATTTATAGGCAGAATGTTAGAATCTTCACAATTGTCATTTGCTGAAAAGCCTGTGGAATTCTCAGCAGCCTGTTAGGATCCCTGAGTCTTGCTGTGAGCCAGGCTCTGCCCTCAGCGCTTTCGAGAGTCATCTCGTTTCGCCCACACAGCAGTTCTGTGATGTGGCATTTTGAAATATGCCCACTTAGGGTAGAAACTGAGAATTAGAGAAGTTGCTCTCCATTCCCATCCCCCATACACACACAGTAAATGGCAGATCTGGAATTCAGATCTCAGTTGTTTGTTTATTTGTTTTATAGAGACAAGCTCTCACTCTGTCACCCAGGCTGGAATGCAGGGGTACCATTATAACTCAATGGAACCTCTCAAGCCATCCTCCCACCTCAGCCTCCCAAATAGCTGGGGCTCAGGCACCATCATGTCCTGTTATTTTGTATTTTTATTTTTTTGAGACAGTCTTGCCCTGTTGCCCAAGCTGGAGTGCAATGGCATGATCTCGACTCACTGCCTCCTATGTTCAAACGATTCTCCTGCCTCAGCCTTGAGAGTAGCTGGGATTATAGGCGCTCACCACCACACCCAGCTAATTTTTGTATTTTTAGTTGAGATGGGATTTCACCATGTTGACCAGGCTGATCTTGAACTCCTGACCTTGTGATCCACCCACCTTCGCCTCCCAAAGTGCTGGTATTACAGGCATGAGCCACGTGCCCAGCCCTTTTTTTTTTTTTTTTTTGTAGAGAGTGGTAGAGATAGGGTCTCACCATGTTACCCAGGCTAGTCTGAAACTCCTGGCCTCAAGCGATCCTTCTGCCACAACCTCCCAGTGTGGTGAGATTACAGGTGTGTGCCACAATGCTTGGCCCAAATCTGAGTCTTTTTGACACCAGAGCTAAAGCTAGGCTGGAGGATCTCAACCACCATTGTTTTTCCAACTCTAGAGATCTATAATACATTCTTATCCTTTCTCTCTAGTCCTTGAACATCTTGAAACATTGTCTTTAACTCCTCTAACTTCTTTTATCTCCCAAGAACACTGGTGGCCCAAATTATTCTAGTTTGTGTACAAAAAATGTACAGAGATCCAAAAATGGTAAATGCTTACCTCAAGGTCACACTGGAAGTCAGAGTCAGTGCTAGGATAGTGTTTCTCAAACTGAGGTCTCTGGACTCCTGAAGACTCATGCATACCTGTGAAAACTATTAAGTTCCATGTCTTAACTTTCCTTGGTAGCATTTAAAAAGTGTTACTAGCATGTTTTGGGTCATTTGTAACTGATCCTAGCCCTGTTTGTGAGTGCCTGCATTTGCATTTACCTGTTTATATCTTTAATTGTCTTGGTCGCATTTGTACCAAGGGAAGGCCAGGAAACAAGTTCTAACAAAGATATCTTAGTAATTTGAATAGACATGAGAAGGGGAAGAATTGAATCATCGCCAGGCACACAGTGGAATATTGTGCCAAGTGCGGAAGAACCTTCATCAGGCAGTACATGGTCTGTTGCCAGCAGTAACTTCATTTCAGAAAAATACTATTTATTACATTAAATTAATGTTAAACTTGCCTTTATACTTTTGTTTGTACCTATGGCTATTTTGCCTTGGTTTTATAACTGCTTAAATATTGAAGCATAAGGAATTCATACTTGTGTTTCCACATATTTAAATTATAAAAATAATTTAAGTCCATGAAAATTGTTTTCCTTCCAAAAGAGTCCATCCATACATTACTCAAGTTCTTGCTCTCACAGTAGGTATAAACTAAATGTGGGCCATCAAGAGTCTCCAAGGAAAACTTGCAGTGATGGAGTCCCTGTTAAAGGCCAAAAATCTCCCCCACCCTCAAGATCCAGTGCAAGTGAAGCAGCCAGTTGTCTGGGGTAAATACCCGGGGGTTTGCCATACCATGCCAGGAAAATGTAGGACACGGACACACACGAGGAGTTTAAGAGGGAAGGTTTAATAGGCAAAAGAAAGAGAAAGGAAAACAGTGCTCTCTCTAGTGAGAGAGGGGACCTGCGAGAGAAAAAGACCAGCCAGAGGCAGATACGCCAGATTTTATAGTCCAGCTTGAGGAGGCGGTGTCTGATTGACTTAGGACTCACAGATTGGTTTGATCAGCTGTTTGTTTACATAGCGGGGAAGGCTGGCCGCCCCACCCTAAGCTTATTATGCAAATGAACTCATATCATCCAGTGGTGATAAAGCCTCTGTCCCTCCACCTTACCCCCACATATCAGTGGCAACCACATGGCTAGTGGTACCCCTCCCCCTCCTAGCCAGGATGATCAGCAGAGGCCTAGAGAGGAGCCCAAAAATTCACCTGCACCCAGCAAGACTGAGGTTTCCTACCCCCACCAATGGAAGCCAAGTGAGGAACCTAAGCTTTCACCTCTCACTCAGCAGGAACCAGACAACACCCCCTAACACACACATACACACACACACACACACACACACACGCACTCTTCTGTTAGTGTAGTATCAGAGAAGGCTTGATAAAATAGAATATTTAAATAGGATCCAGAGGCTGGGTGCAGCGGCTCACACCTGTAATCCCAACACGCTGGGAGGCCAAGGTGGGTGGATCACTTGGTCTCAAGAGTTTGGGAACAGCCTGGGCAACATGGTAAAACCCTGTCTCTACAAAAAATGCAAAAATTAACAGGTGTGGTGGCACATGCCTGTAGTCCCAGCCACTTGGGGGGGCTGAGGTGGGGAGGATCACTTGAGCTAGGAGGCATAGATTTCAGTGAGCCAAGATTGCACTACTGCACTCCTCCAGCCAGGGTGACAGAGTGAGACCTTGTCTCAAAATAAATTAATAAATAGGATCCAGAGTTTCATAACGTAATATCCAAATGTCCAGGATGCAATTGAAAATCACTTGCCATACCAAGAACCAGGAAAATCTCAACCAGAATAAGAAAAGACAATCAACAGATGTCAATATCAGGATAACACAGATGTTGGAATTATCTGACAAGGAAGCAGCCATCATAAAATGTTTCAACAAGTCATTGTAAATATGATTGAAACAAATGAAAAAAAGGGAGAAATTTCAGAAAAGAAATAGAAGATATAAAGAAGAACCAAACGGAAATTTTAGAACTGAAAAAAACGCCGTAATAAAAACTTGAAAATCACTGAATGGGCACAACAGCAGAATGGAGAGGACAGAGAAAAGGCTCATTAAACTTGAAGATAGAACAACAGAATTCATCCAATCTGAAAAACAGAGAAAAAATAGATAGGAAAAAAATGAACATAACTTCAGACCATAATTAACATAACTACATGACCGTAACAAAAGATCTAGCATTCATGTTATTGGGGTCCCAGAAGGAGAGGAGAAACAGGATGGAGCTGAAAAAGAATTGAAAGGAATAGTGGCTAAAAATTTTCCTAAATTTATGGGGGAATAAACATAAACTTACAGATTCAAGATGCTAAGCAAATCTCAAAACAGAATAAACCTGAAGAAATCCATGCAAAGACACATCATAATTAAACTTCTGGAAACTAAAAAATCTTCAAGCCAATCAGAAATGACACAGTATTTGTAGGGGAAAAACAATCCAAATGACATAAGATTGCTCTTCAGAAACCATGAAAACCAAAAGGAAATGACATGTGTTTCAAGTGCTGAAGGAAAATAACTGTCAGCCCAGTATCAATAACTGTCTGCCCAGTATCCTATAGCCATCAAAAATACCCTTTATGAATGAAGGGGAAATCAAGACATTCTTAGAAGAAGGAAAATGAAAAGAATTTGTCACCAGCAGACCTACCCTAAAAGAATGGCTAAAATAAATTAGCTAAAATAAATTATTTTTCTTTCTTTCTTTGTGTGTGTGTGTGTGTGTGTGTGTGTGTGTGTGTAGAAACAGGATCTCACCATGCAGTCCAGGCTACCCTCAAACTCCTGGCCTCAGGTGATCCTCCTGTCTCAGCCTCTCAAAGTGCTGGGACTGCAGGTGTAAGCCACCACACCTAGCCTAAAAGAAACTCTTGAGACAAATAGGAGATGATAAAGAAGAAATCTTAGAGCATCAGGAAGAAAGAAAGAACAATAGAAAGTGCAAAAATATGGGAAGATTACATAATCTCACTCCTTGGCATCAGGTTTGGCCATGTGACCTTTTGTGGCCAATCAAATGCGAGCAGAAGCAACATATATCACTTCCAGGAAGTAGCTTCAAAGGCCAGTGTGTGGTTCTCCATGACTCTTTCTCCTCTCATGACACCTGTCACTGCTCCAGCTCTGCCATCTGGGTCCTGGTGTGAGATGACATGGACAGGGCCATAGCCAGCCTGCAATGAATACAAATAGCATGAGCAAAAATAAATCTTGGATGTTGTAAACATCTTAAGATTTTTGACCAGGCATGGTGGCTCAAGCCTGTAATCCCAGTACTCTGGAAGTCTGAGGCAAGCAGATCACTTGAGGTCAGGGGTTCAAGACTAGCCTGACCAATATGGTGAAACCCCATCTCTACTAAAAATACAAAAATTAGCTGGGGGTGGTGGCAGGTGCCTGTAATCCCAGCTACTCAGGAGGCTGAGGCAGGAGAATTGCTTGAACCCAGGAGGTGGAGGTTGCAGTGAGCTGAGATCGTGCCACTGCACTTCATTCTGGGAAACAGAGTGAGACTCTGTCTGAAAAAAAAAAGAAAAAAAAATTAAAGATTTAACCATAGCAAAACTTGACTTTTTTTTTTTTTTTTTTTTTTTTTTTTGATAGAGTCTTGCTCTGTTGCCAGGCAGGAGTGCTGTGGCACGATCTCAGCTCACTGAAATATCAGCCCCCAATATTTCAACGTAGGTTCTTTTCTATTTTCCCTAAGTGTCAGCCAGTCTGAGAAATAAAGAGAAAGAGTACAAAGAGAGAAATTTTACAGCTGGGCCTCTGGGGGGTGACATCACATATTGGTAGGACCGTGATGACAACCCTGAGCCGCAAAACCAAGTTTTTATTAGGGATTTTAAAAGGGGAGGAGATGTACAAACAGGGAGTAAGTCACAAGGATCACATGCTTCAAAGGGCAATAAAGATCACAAGGTGAGGGCAAAATTAGAATTACTGATGAGGGTCTATGTCCTGTTGTGCACGTATTGTTTTGATAAACATCTTAACAGGAAACAGGATTCGAGAGCAGAGTACTGGTCTGACTAGAATTTGTCAGGCTGGAATTTCCCAATCGTAATAAGCCTGAGGGTACTGCAGGAGACCAGGGCTTATTTCAGTCCTTGTCTCAACTGCATAAGACAGACACTCCCTGAGCAGCAGTCTATAGACCTCCCCCCAGGAATGCATTCCTTCCCCAGGGTTATTCCTTGCTGGGAAAAGAATTCAGCGATATTTCTCCTCGCACATCTGTCTATAGGCTTTCTGCAAGAAGAAAAATATAGCTCTATTCTGTCCGACCCTGCAGGCAGTCAGACCTTATGGTTATGTTTCCTTGTTTCCTGAAAATCACTGTTATTTTGTTCTTTTTCAGGGTACACTGATTTCATATTGTTCAAACACACATGCTTTACAATCAGATTTCATATTGTTCAAACACACATGTTCTACAACCAATTTGTACAATAGTGATCCTGAGGTGACATACATTCTTAGCTTATGAAGATAACAGGATTAAGAGATTAAAGTAAAGACAGGCATAAGAACTTATAAGAGTATTATTAGGGAAGTGATAAATGTCCATGAAATCTTCACAATTTATGGTCAGAGATTGCAGTAAAGACAGGCATAAGAAATTATAAAAGTATTAATTTTGGGAACTGATAAATGTCCATTAAATCTTCACAACTTATGTTGTTCTGCCTCGGCTCCAGCAGTCCCTCTGTTCAGGGTCCCTGACTTCCCGCAACAACAAATTAATGATATTTTTGTATCAAAGACTAACTGAACCCTACATTGTTCCCTGTTACCAATTGACATAAATAAATACATTTGTAATGAGCCTGAAGAATGGTTCTATGGAGTTGCTCGTGTGAGAAGCAGTTGGATGGCAAATTAGTTATTGTAATTTGAAGTGCTCACAGTTATAACTTCCTATATAAGGTTCCTACTTGCAATTACTGTTTGTTTTCTATATTCACAGTATGTTAAAAGGCATGGAGTATCTTTCCAAGCCTCACATTGTACATCATTTTAATTTGCTCTGGTGTAAAACTGCTAATTTCTTTGAGGTGATACCACAGAACCACTAAATTAGATATGCTGTATGCCACATAGCATATATTTTAAGTCATTTTTTAATTTAAAAAAAAAAAAAACCTTAAAATTTGGTGAAAATCCATTGCGTTTGTTACCTATTGCTGCATAATGAATTTCCCCAAAAGTAAGTAGCTTCAAACAATAAGAAGCATTTGTTTTCTGTCTCTCTTAAACACACACACACACACATACACACAGAGTATTAATTTGTTATTGTTGAAGTTTTAAAAAGTTATTTGTATGTCAAAAACAAACCCCAACCTCCTCTCCTTGCCACCCAAACCAAAGAAGGCCAGCTCTATAACATAAAAGTGCGAGGTGAAGAAGCAAGCGATGATGGAGAAGCTGCATCAAGTTATCTGGAAGATCTAGTCAAGATAATTGGTGAAGGTGACTACACTAAACAACAGATTTTCCATGTAGACAAAATAGCTTTATGTTGGAAGAAGAGGCCATCTAGGACTTTCATAGCTACAGAGGAAAAGTCAATGCCTGGCTTCAAAGCTTCAAAGGACAGTCTGACTCTCTTGTTAGAGGCTAATATAGCTGATGACTTTAAGTTGAAGCTAATGCTCATTTACCACTCTGAAAATCCTCTGGCTCTTAAGAATTATACTAAATCTACTCTGCCTGTGTTCTATAAATGGAACAACAAAGCTTGGATGACAGCATATCTGTTTACAGCATGGTTTGTTGAATATTTTAAGCCCACTGTTGAGAGACCCACTGCTCAGGAAAAAAAAAAAAGAAGAAGATTTCTTTCAAAATATTACTGCTCATTGACAATGTAGTTGGCCACCCAAGAGCTCTGATGGAGAGGTACAAGGGGATAAATGTTGTTTTCATGCTTGCTAACACAGTGTCCATTTTGCAGCGCATGGATCAAGGAGTGATTTCAACTTTCAAGTCTTATTACTTAAGAAATAAATTTTGTAATGTTATAGCTGCAATGGATAGTGATTTCTCTGACATATCTGGGCAAAATACATTGAAAATCTTTTGGAAAGCATTCATCATTCTAGATCCCATTAAGAACACTTGTGGGCTGAGCGCAGTGGCTCACGCCTGCAATCCCAGCACTTTGGGAGGCCAATGTGGGTGGATCACCTGAGGTTAGGAGTTCCATACCAGCCTGGCCAACATGGTGAAACCCCATCTCTACTACAAATACAAAATTAGCCGGGCGTGGTGGCACACTCCTGTAATCCTAGCGCTTTGAGAGGCCGAGGCAGGCAGATTACCTGAGGTCAGGAGTTTGAAACCAGCCTGGCCAACATGGTGAAACCCCATTTCTACTAAAAATACAAAAATTAGCTAGGCGTGGTGGTAGATTCCTGTAATCCCAGCTACTTGGGGGGCTGAGGCAGGAGAATTGCTTGAATCCGGGAGGCAGAGGTTGCAGTGAGCTGAAATCATACCACTGCACTCCAGCCTGGGCGACAAGAGCAAGACTCCGTCTCAAAAATAAAAGAGAGAGAGAGAAAAAAGAAAGAACACTTGTGATTCATGGGAGGAGGTCAAAATATTGACATTTACAAAAGTTTGGAAGAAGTTGGTTCCAAACCTCATGAATGACTTTGAGGGGTTCCTGACTTCAGTAATTGCAGATGTGGTAGAAAAAGTCAGAGAAGTAGAAGTGGAGCCTGAAGATGTGACTGAATTGCCACAATCTCATGATAAAATTTGAATAGATGAGGAATTGCTTCTTGTGGATGAGCAAAGAAAGTGATTTCTTGAGATGGAATCTACTCCTGTTGAAGATGCTATGAACATTGTTGAAATGACAACAAAGGACTTAGAATATTACATAAGCTTAGTTAATAAAGAAGCAGCAGGGTCTGAGAGAATTGACTCCAATTTCAAAAGAAGTTTTACTGTGGATAACATGCTATCAAACAGCATCACATGCTACAGAGAAATCTCTCGCAAAAGGAAGAGTCAATCTATGTGGCAAACTTCGTTGTTGTCTTAATTTAATAAATTGCCACAGCCACGTAAGCTTCAACAGCCCCCACTCTGATCAGACAGCAACCATCCACATCAGGGCAAAACTCTCCACCCGCAAAAGGATTATAACTCTCCTAAGGCTCAGATGATCCTTAGCATTTTTTAGCAATAAAGTATTTTAAAATTAAGGTATGTACTTCTTTAAGACATAATGCTATTGCTATTGCACATGTAATAGACCATAGTATAGTGTAAACTTAACTTTTATGTGCACTGGGAAAACAAAAACTTTGTGACTTACTTTACTGAGATGTTCCCTTTATTGTGATGAACTGGAACTGAGCCTGTAATATCTCCAAGGTATGCCTGTATCTGAGAAAGCAGCACTGAAATGGCAGATAAATAAAATTCATGAAAGCTTTGCCAGTAAGGAAGTAGAGGATGGCTGTTTTGAGGACACTAAAAGCATCTCCTGCAAAAACTTTTCATGAAATCAGACAGGCTTGCTTTCTTGTTTTTTTTTTTTCCAGACAGGGTATCACTCTGACACTAAGGCTGGAGTGCAGTGGTGTGATCTCAGCTCACTGCAGCCTCTACCTCCCGGGCTCAAGAGATCCCTTCACCTCAGCCTCCTCAGTAGCTGGGACTATAGGCATGCACCACAACGCCTGGCTAATTTGTTTATTTGTTTTTATTTTTTATTATTTATTTATTTATTTGTTTTTTGCAGAGACAGTGGTCTCTCTCTGTTGCCCTGGCTGGTCTTGAACTCCTAGGCGCAAGCAATCTTCCCAAATAGACCTCCTAGAGTGCTGTGATTACAGGTGTGAGCCACTGAATCCAGCCAGACAGGCTTCCTTCAGCAACTTGTCTGCCATGCAAAGAGATTTGGGTCATAAGATTCAGTAGTCTCTGGGAAGCCTTTAAAAAAAACTGAACCTGGCCATGATCAGATTTGCATAGTATTATAAAGGATGATATGAAGGGTGATACAGTTTGAATCCATGTCCCTGCCCAAATCTCATATTGAAATGTAATCACCAATGTTGGAGGTGGGGTCTTGTGGGAGGTGATTGGACCATGGGGGCAGATTTCTCATAAATGGTCTAGTACCATCCCCTTTAGTACTGTACTCACCATAGTGAGTGAGTTCCCATGATGTCTGGTCATTTAAAAAGGTGTAGCACCTTTACCATCATGCTCTCTCACTCCTGCTCCCGCCATGTGAGATGCCTGCTCCCCCTTCACCTTCCACCATGATTGAAAGCTTCCTGGGGCTCCCCAGAAGCAGATGCTGCTATGCTTGCTGTACAGCCTGCGGAACTGTGAGCCAATTAAGCCTCTTTTCTCATAAATTACCCAGTCTCAAGTATTTCTTTATAGCAATACAAGAATGGCCTAATACAAAGGGAAAGCAAGATTAGGGGAAGGGATGCCAGTAACAAGGCTATTTATTATGTGCTTCTAATTCTAAATCATATACATACTGAGCAACAAGAACTTGCAGATGGATGGATTACCATCATGCCTGTTGCATCATAGAAGCAGCAAAACTGCCCCCCTTAGAGATCTTCCACCGTGAACTTCACAGCCATTCAGCTATGGGTAAAGCTAACCTAAGCACAAATAGCAGATTTTTAGCGCCTGACTGGGATCCAGAGCCACTTGGTCGGCGGGGAGAGTAGGGGATGGAGATTGTGAAGGTTCAGAGGTCAGGGTTGGAGGGGGCTGGCAATGGGTTAATCAAAGAGGCTCTCACACAAATATCCTATTCAAGGCACCAAAAGTGACAACCTGAGACTTCTATTAGCCTGATTTTGTTGATGAAACATTCACCTTGGGGGGAGGAGAGAGGAACCCTCCAATGAAACCAGAGGCAAACCAGTGAAACTTCATAATGACCTGCCCCACCTGAGGATGATGGTGATATGCTGACATCATCCTCTGTACTGCCCAAGTCCTGCTGCTCATCAGAGACACAATCTGCACCACCACACAACCACGTGATCATCAACTGAGACCTGAAGTTCACATCATGTCTCTAGACCTTGAGAGCTTGTTTGGAGATTCTAGCAGGGGAGCGCAGCTACTCGTATACCCTTGACCGAAGATATCCTCCTCTATTGGGGATGGTCATCCTCTTCAACTGAGCGTACAGCTTTGGGAGGGATGCACATGCAGGGGTAAGGGAGGAAGGCGACACCGCCTAGCCAGCCAGATGAGCCAAATCAAGCATGGCAATCACTGGGGTGACAGATGTCACAGCCAGATCACCCTCACATCCAATGTCTCTGAAAAATAGCATTCAACTTTCTCCACTTGAGAAGCCACCTGACTACTTGCCCACTGCCCACACTAGGGGCCAGATATGGTACATTAGCCACCTTCTGAGAGGCATTCTCCAGGCTGAGCAGGAAGACCCCCTTGACTGGGGAGTTGGGAAAGGGCGGGGATGTACTTTTCTGCAGAGATCTAATTTCTCCACAGTGGGATTTAAATCATTAAACTGACTTTATAACATCAGTTCTAGAGCATCCTACTTGCAAATGGAGTGAAATTATCCAAATTATAAAGGAATCTCTCACTTGATAAAAGAAACACATGGTCTCAAGTAGCATCTTAATGTTTCATAGCATGTGTTTTCAGATCAATAGACACTTAGCAGAGGAAGGGTGTACTAGTACTGCTAACGGGGTATATTAGCACTGCTATAAAGAACTACCTGAGACTGGGTAATTTATGAATAAAAGAAGTTTAATTGGCTCACAGTTCCACAGGCTGTACAAGAATCATGCTTGGGGAGCCCTCAGGAAACTTACAATCAGGACAGAAGGGCAAGGGGAAGCAAGCATCTTCTTCACATGGTGGAGTGGGAGAGAGGAAAAGTCAAGGGGGAGGTACCACACACTTTGTTTTTTTTTTTTGCTTGTTTGTTTGGTTTGATTTGGTTCTTTTTTTGAGACAGAGTTTTGCTCTTGTTGTCCAGGTTGGAGTGCAATGCTGCAACCTTGGTTCACCGCAACCTCCATCTCCCAGGTTCAAGTGATTCTCCTGCCTCAGCCTCTCAAGTAGCTGAGATTATAGGCATGCGCCATCATGCCAGCTGATTTTGTATTTAGTAGAGACAGTTTCTCCATGTTGGTCAGGTTTGTCTCTAACTCCCGACCTCAGGTGATCCACCCACCTCAGCCTCCCAAAGTACTGGGATTACAGGTGTGAGCCATCTCGCCCAGCTGTACTACACACTTTCAAACAACCAGATATCATGGGAACTCACTCACTATCACGAGAACAGCAAGGGGGAAATCTGCCCCCATGATCCAATCACCTCCCACCAGGCCTCTCCTCCAACACACCAACACTGGGAATTACAGTTCGACTTGAGATTTGGATGGAGCCCATATCAGAGGGATTGAAAGGTTCTGTGTTCCAATCACAGACCAACAAGAAAGCAAGCAAATAAAAAAGGAAGCCTGAAATTCTAATAGTAAGAGAAATTATTAGGCCGGTTCATGCCATATAATCCCAGCACTTTGGGAGGCCGAGGCAGGCGGATCACAAGGTCAGTAGTTCAAGACCAGCCTGACCAACATGGTGAAACCCCATCTCTACTAAAAATACAAAAATTAGCCGGGCATGGTGGCGCACGCCTATAATCCCAGCTACTCAGGAGGCTGAGGCAGGAGAATCACTAGAACCTGGGAGGCAGAGGTTGCAGTGAGCTGAGATCACACCACTGCACTCTAACCTGGGTGACAAAGCAAGACTCCATTTTAAAAGAGAGAGAGAGAGAGAAGTGATTTATGTATTTGGTTTTTCCGGGACAGGAAGCTAAAATTCCAGGCTGGTGTTTAACCCCAGATGACTGTCAGGCTCCACTGAAGCCTCTGCTGTGTTTCTCTGGGCAACTGGCTCCTCACATTGATCTGCGGGTGTGTCTGTAACCCCAGGCCACAGAGCTGGGAGTATGCAGGGGGAGGACCGAGGTTAGGACAAGAGGCAGGTGAGGGTTCAGCAGTACTGTTTGTTCATGGGGTGTTCCTCATGAGATCCTGTAGCCTCACATGGGCAAGAAAAGAACACATCTTCTTTATGTGCCAGCTGGGAGCTGAGGAAACTGGTCACACTGACAGAAAACCCAAGGAACATTAGTAGTCATGGTTTTCAAGGCCAAAATCTAAACAGTGTTTGGGGAGGAGCTGGTCCCTCCCACCATGCACAGAGGTATTTATGTGGTGTCACCAGGCCAACAAAGAATGTCTCTCCGAGATCTCAGCTCCTCCTCACACGTCCCCAACCCTCAACTTTCCTCTTCCCTCTCCATGAATCCACCTCCTTTTTACCTTCTCTTAAAGTTCCCTACCTTCCCCAGTCCTTGCACTGAGCTGCCCCCACTCTCCCCCAAGATTAGCAAGTCCCTGGCCCCCTTTTATATTTTTGTGCTTGCAGCCAGTCAACTCTTAGGCAAACAGACCCCGACAGCCTGCTTTACCAGGCAGAGTGCTACACCTCCTGGCTCCCCTGCTACCAGCTGCCAGGACCTAGTGCAAGAGGTTATCACCACTTTGGCCAGTCTCACTAACCTATTCTTTTCTCTTTTTTTCTTCCTTTTCTTTTTTTTAATGAGAGAGAAAAAGAGGGCCTCACTCTGTTGCCTAGGCTGGAGTGCAGTGGCACAATCATGGGTCACTGTAGCCTTGAACTCCTGGACCCAAGTGATCTTTCCAACTCAGCCTCTGGAACAGTTAGGACTATAGGAACATGACACCATGCCTGGCTAACTTGGTTTTTTATTTGTTTTTAGAGAGGAAGTCTCGCTATGTTGCCCAAGCAAGTCTCCGACTTCTGGCCTCAAGTGATACTCCTCTCTTGGTCTCCCAAAGTGCTGGGATTATAGACTGATATGGTTTGGCTGTGTCCCCACCCAAATCTCATCTTGAATTGTAGTTCCCGTAATTTTCATGTGTTGTGGGCGGGACGCAGTGGGAGATCACTGAATCATGGGGGCAGTTTCCCCTATACTGTTTTCACAGTAATGAATAAGTCTCATGAGATCTGATGGTTTTATAAGGGGAAACCCCTTTCACTTGGTATCTCATTCTCTTCTTGTCTGCCGCCATGTAAGACGTGCCTTTTGCCTTCAATTGTGATTTTGAGGCCTCCCCAGCCACGTGGAACTGTGAGTCCATTAAAACTCTTTTTCTTTATAAATTACCCAGTCTCGAGTATGTCTTTATCAGCAGCATGAAAAGGGACTAATACAGTAAATTGGTACTGGAGTGGGCTGCTGCTGTGAAGTAACCCAAAAATGTGGAAGCAACTTTGGAACTGGGTAACAGGTAGAGATTGGAACAGTTTGAAGGGCTCAGAAGACAGGAAAGTGTGGGAAAATATGGAACTTCCTAGAGACTTGTTGAATGGCTTTGACCAAACTGCTGATAATGATATGGACAATTAAATCCAGGCTGAGGTGGTCTCAAATGGAGATGAGGAATTTATTGGGAACTGGAGTAAAGGTGACTCTTGCTATGTTTTACCACAAAGACCGGTGTCATGTCATTTTGCCCCTGACCTAGATATTTGCAGAACATTGAACTTGAGGTAGATGATTTAGGGTATCTGGCAGAAGAAATTTCTAAGCAGCAAAGCATTCAAGAGGTGATGTAGATGCTGTTAAAAGCATTCAGTTTTAAAACAGAAACAGCACATAAAAGTTCAGAAAATTTTGCAGCCTGACGATGTGATAGAAAATAAAAACCCATTTCTTTCTTTTTTTTTTTTTTGAGATGGAATCTAGCTCTGTCACCCAGGCTGTAGTGCAGTGGCATGACCTTGGCTCACTACAACCTCTGCCTCCCAGATTCAAGCAATTCTTCTGTCTCAGTCTCCCAAGTAACTGGAATTACAGGTGCATGCCACCATGCCCAGCTAATTTTGTATTTTTAGTAGAGATGCGGTTTCACCATGTTGGCTGGCCAGGCTGGTCTTGAACTCCTGACCTCAAGTGATCCACCACCTCAGCCTCCCAAAGTGCTGGGATTACAGGCATGAGCCCCCATGCCCGGCCAAAAAAAACATTTTCTGAGGAGAAATCCAAGCCAGCTGAAGAAATTTGCATAAGTAATGAGGAGTCAAATGTTAATCACCAAGACAATGGGGAAAATGTGTCCAGGTCATGTCAGAGATCTTTGTGGCAGCCCCTCCCATCACAGACCTGGAGCCTAGGAAGAAAACCTGGTTTCGTGGGCCAGGCCTAGGGCCCCCCTGCTGTGTGCAACCTGGGGACTTGGTGCCTGCATCCCAGCCATGGCTAAAAGGGGCCAAAGTACAGCTCAAGTCATGGCTTCAGAGGGTGCAAGCCCCAAGCCTTGGCAGCTTCCACATGGTATTGAGTCTGTGGGTGCACAGAAGTCAAGAATTCAAATTTGGGAACCTCCACCTAGATTTCACCTGGATGTCCAGGCAGAAGTTTGCTGCAGGGGTGGAGCTCTCATGGAAGACCTCTGCTAGGGCAGTGTGGAAGGAAAATGGGAAGTTGAAGCTTCCATGCAGAGCCCCCATTGGGGCACTGCCTAGTGGAGCTGTGAGAAGAGGGCCACCATCCTCCAGATCTCAGAATGGTACATCCACTGACAGCTTGCACTTTATGCCTGGAAAAGCAACAGACACTCAACACCAGCCCATGAAAGCAGCCAGGAGAGGGGCTGTACCCTGCAAAGCCACACGGGTAGAGCTGCCCAAGACCATGGGAGCCTTGTATCAGTGTTACCTGGGTGTGAGACATGGAGTCAATGGAGATCATTTTGGAGCTTTAAGATTTGACTGCCCCACTGGATTTTGGACTTGCATGGGGACTGTAGCCCCTTTGTTTTGGCCAATTTCTCCCATTTGGAATAGCTGTATTTACCCAATGCCTGTACCCCCATTGTATCTAGGAAGTAACTAACTTGCTTTTGATTCTGTAGTCTCATAGTTGGAAGGGACTTGCCTTGTCTCAGATGAGACTTTGGACTGTGGACTTTTGAGTTAATGCTGAAATGAGTTAAGACTTTGGGGGACTGTTGGGAAGGCATGACTGGTTTTGAAATGTGAGGACATGAGATTGGGGAGAGGCTTGGGACAGAATGATATGGTTGGGCTGTGTCCCCACCCAAATCTTATCTTGAATTGTAGTTCCCATAATTCCCATGTGTTGTGGGAGGGACTCGGTGGGAGATAATTGAATCACAGGGGCGGTTTCCCCCATATTGTTTTTGTGGTAGTGAGTAAGTCTCACAAGATCTGATGGTTTTATAAGGTGAAACCCCTTTCACTTGGTCTCTCATTCTCTTCTTGTCTGCCACCATGTAAGACATGCTTTTTGCCTTCTGCCAGGCTTGTGAGGCCTCCCCAGCCACATGGAACTGTGAGTCCATTAAACCCCTTTTTCTTTATAAATTACCCAGTATCAGGCATGTCTTTATCAGCAGCATGAAAACAGACTAATATATAGGCCTTCACTATCCTCTTTTTTTTTCTTTCCTTTTTTTTTTGAGACAAGAGTCTCGCTTTGTTACCTAGGCTAGAGTGCAGTGGCAAAATCTCTTCTCACTGCCACCTCCGCCTCCTGGGTTCAAGTGAGTCTCCTGCCTCGGCCTCCCGAGGAGCTGGCACTACAGGTATGTGCCACCACATCTGGCTCATTTTTGTATTTTTAATAAAGATGGGGTTTCACCACGTTGGCCAGGCTGGTCTCGAACTCCTGACCTCAGATGATCTGCCCACCTCAGCCTCCCAAAGTGATGGGATTGTAGGTGTGAGCCAGCATGCCTGGCCACATCATCCATTTTGCTACCGGAATTTTTACCATCACCCTTGCCATTTGAGGGCAGAACAAAAGGTTGCTCACATCATCTGATTCAGACTATGTTGGCCAAAAGCTAGTCCCACAGCATGGGATACTGGGAAATGTAGTCTTGATTCAGGGTGGCCACAAGTCCAGCAAAAATTTGGGAGTCTCATTAATAAGGAAGAAGAGGAGAATGGATATTTGGGGGTAATAGTTTCTGCCACAAAGCACAAAGTGGGAAATGAGAGATCACCACACACCTCCATTCTCACCAAGAGCAGCTGGCCTGTAAATGGCACAAAGTAGGTGAAGATGCCTCAGATTTTATTTATTTATTTATTTATTTATTTATTTATTTATTTTTATTTTATTGTTTTGAGACTGGGTCTTGCTCTGTCTCCCAAGCTGGGGTGCAGTGGTATGATCACGACTCACTGCAGCCTTGACTTCTTGGGCTCCAGTGATCTTCCCACCTCAGCCTCCCAGTAGCTAGGACTACAGGCATGTGCCACTCTGCCTCGCTAATTTTTGTATTTTTGGTAGAGACAGGGTTTCACCATGTTGCCCAAGCTGGTCTCGAACTCCTGAGCTCAAGCAATCCATCCACTTTGGCTTCCCAAAGTGCTAGGATTATAGGCATAAGCCACATGCTCGGCCAGAAGCTTCAAATTTACATAAAGTCTGAAGTTTGGAATCCATAGTGTGGAATGGGAAAGGAAGAAAAGCTCTTTAAAAGATACAATCAGTGTTTTCTTTGGTTGGTAGAGTGTTGAAACAAATCAGACACTTTAGCACAGTAAGAGTTAACTTCCCTCACTGGGCCCCAGCAGGCAGTCCAGTAGCAGTGGGGTTGCAGTGGGGTCGGTTGACAGGGTCTGTTTGCCGGAGAGTTGACAAGCTGCACGCACAAAACTCATCCAAGCAGAAGCAGCATCCGGGCATGATAAACTTGAACCAATAACGAAGTCCTGGACATTAGATCATAACTGCTTTTTTGTTTGTGTTTGTGTATGTGTATGCCGCTTTTTGATCTTGCACCAGACCGTAAACTCCATGGGCACAGAGACCACATTTATCTTGTTTATCATGTTCATCATGTGGCTAGCATGAATAAGGAAGTCAGGAAATAGGTGTTGAATAAAAGAGTAAGTGAATGTTGTTTGTCACCACATTTAGTCCAGTCCTGCATCCATCTGAAGCAAAAAGAAAAGCTGAAGGTCAACATAAAAGCTGTGGTTCTACAAGCTCTGCACGAGGCCGGAGTGCACAGGCATTGCTTAGGTGGCCCCTTAATGAAGTGGAACACAAAAGAGAGGGAAAGGCATTTCCCCACTGGACATAGACACTGCTCTTCCCAGTGCAGAACTGATGCCTGAAGAGCTTTAATTCCCTGGGGGAATGCTCAGCAGGAGATGGAGAGAGAGTTGCCGTCAGCCTGGGTGCCTGGATTTAGGAGCACAAGTGAGATTTCCCTCAGGCCCCCAGAAATACTTGGGCAGAGAAGGAGACACTGAAATGTTGTTATTACCTTAAGGTGGCCCCATTTGCACATTCCCATAGGTTAGTGAGACCCAGGGATGCTCAGGTTCCTTTTTTGGAACCCAATGTTGAAATACTATGAATTCCGCATCACAGACTAATTACTACTACTGGGATGAGAGCCCCTGGCCTTTTGGGGATGGTGGCAGTGGCATTGGTGGAGTCCAGCTGCCTATGGCCTCAGGTTGAGGTGGGCTGAAAGTTCAAACAGAAAGAGAATGTGAAGGCAGCTTCACTAGAGATTCCGGGGATATTAATTCCTCTGCAGCCATAGAAGAGATGAGCCACATAATGGAGGCAGAGCGGGCTGGGATCTGGCAAACAGTGGCTCTTACTCAAAACAGTGAGCTTCTAAAGGTTGAATCTCCTCCTAAATGGAAGAGAGGGCGAAAAAATGAGACAGGCCAGAGTCCTTAGGTAGCAGAGCACCTCTCCAATCCCCAGCCTGGAAGTGTCCCCGTAAAGCGGGGGCCATTGAGTGGAACAGTAAAGGGGAAGCTCTTCAATTACTTGAGGAAATCGAATTCAGTGAGGGTATTTCTTCAAGCCCCGGGGAAGGGCCTTCAGTGGTACCCGTCAGGGAGCTGAATATATGTTCCTGCAATTTGGAGGACAGGGTGAGCTGCTAGCTGGTTCATTTCTGGAAATGGAAAAACACACACAGAGACACACACACAACAAAAAAGAACACCAGGAGTCTGGCTACCTGCCCTGATGGTGGAACAAGGGAGGTAGCTGGGTTTCAGGGCTGCCAGCCTTCCGTGATTGCCGGGGGCACTGGATTCATGTTTCCTGTGGACCACAGGTGGGGCCAGCATAAGAGAGAGATGGCAGGGGATGGCATTAGACTCCGTCTAAAAGGGTCACCTGAAGGGGTTTGGTGATCCTAATAGAGGGATGAATCGCCAGACTCTTAGAAGCTTCAGAAAGAAATATAGTTGGCCAGCCTAAGGGAAGGCATTTGTCCACCTCAGGGAATTAAGTGATGAGAATTTTTTTTCCTAAGGAGAAATTCAAGTCTGCTGCAGAAATTTGCATAAGCATTTTGGTCAAAGCCATTCAACAAGTCTCTAGGAAGTTCCAAAGTTTCCCACATTTTTCCGTCTTCTGGGCCCTCCAAGTCTTGAGGAAGTTCCAAACTTTCCCACATTTTTTTTGTTTTCTTCTGAGCCCTCTAAACTTCTAACCTCTGCCTGTTACCCATTTTCACATTTTCAGGTGTCTTTATAGCAGTACCCCACTTTACTGGTACAAATTTACTGTATGAATCCATTTTCTTTTTCTTTCTTTTTTTTTTTTTTTTTTGAGATGATCTTGCTCTGTCGCCCAGGCTGGAGTGCAGTGGCACAATCTTGGCTCACTGCAACCTCCACTTCCCAGGTTCAAGCAATTCTCCTTCCTCAGCCTCCCAAGTAGCTGGGATTACAGGCACCCACCACCGTGCAGGGCTAATTTTTTTTTTTTTTTTTTTTTTTGAGGTGGAGTCTTGCTCTGTCGCCCAGGCTGGAGTGCAGTGATGCGATCTCGGCTCACTGCAAGCTCCGCCTCCTGGGTTCATGCCATTCTCCTGCCTCAGCCTCCAGAGTAGCTGGGACTACAGGCGCCCGCCACCATGCCCGGCTAATTTTTTGTAGTTTTAGTAGAGACGGGGTTTCACCATGTTGGCCAGGATGATCTCGATCTCCTGACCTCATGATATGCCCACACTGGCCTCCCAAAGTGCTGGGATTGTAAGAATGAGCCACCATGCCCGGCCGTTTTTTTTTTTTAAGTAGTGACAGGGTTTCACCATATTGACCAGACTGATCTTGAACTCCTGGCCTCAAATGATCCACCTGTCTCAGCCTCTCAAAGTACTGGGATTACAGGCATGAGCCACTGCACCTAGCTGTATTAGTCCATTTTCATACTGCTATGAAGAAATACCTGACACTGGGTAATTTATAAAGAAAAAGAGGTTTAATGCATTCACAGTTCCACATGGCTGGGGAGGCCCTCAAAATCATGGCAGAAGACAAAGGAGGAGCAAAGGCATGTCTTACATGGCAGCAGGCAAGAGCATGTGCAGGAGAACTGCCCTTTATAAAACCATGAGATTTCATGAGACTTATTCACTATCACAAGAATAGCATGGGAAAAACCTGCCCCCCATGATTCAGTTACCTCCCACCAGGTCCCTCTCATGACACCTGGGGATTAAGGAACTACAATTCAAGATGAGATTTGGGTGGAGACACAGCTAAACCATATCAGATACCATTCTAGTGGAAAACAGCTCAGCTGAAAGGATCCTGCCAAGAACTCATGCTACCTGCCTGTGCAGCAATTTGGTGTCATGAATTCTTGTTAAGCTATGTGATTTTTCTATGAGGATGCCCAGACTACTTTCTGATTAATGGACCTCTCTTAATCAGAAACAAGCACAATTTACACTTGTAATTTTTTGCCATAATATATAACCTTAAACATCGCCTCTCTCCCCTGCCTGTCAGTTCTTATCAGTTAATCTGGTCTGAAGACGAAAAAAAAAAAACTCAATTAAGGGACACCAAGTGCACAGAAGATTTCTTGAAGAATATACTTTGCAGATTATGCAATTACAGACATTTGCAGTACTGTGAATTTGGACTGTTTGTTTTAATCCTTCATAGAATCTCTTACAGTGAATTGTGCTTTGGCACTCTGCTCTCAGCTTGCAGGGACTCAATAAGAATGGGATGTAATGCAAAATAATTTATGGATGATATTAAGGAAGGAGACCACTACTACTCCTGCTGCCTTCCTCCCCCCACCTTGCCTAGTTCACAAGACAGAGAGAAACAAAAATAAGATAAATAGCCAGACAACCTTGGCACCACCACCCGGCCCTAGGAGTTAAACAAAGTAATAATAATAACATCAACCCCTTGCCTAAACTACTTGTGTTATCTGTAAATTCCAGACACTGTATGAAAAAAGCATTGTAAAACTTTTTGTTCTGTTAGCTGATGCATGTAGCCCCCAGTCACGTTTCCCACGCTTGCTCGATTTATCATGACCCCTTCACATGGACCCCTTAAAGTTGTAAGCCTTTAAAAAGGCCTAGTATTTCTTTCTCGGGGAGCTCGGCTCTTAAGACGCGAGTCTGCCGACGCTCCCGGCCGAATAAAAAACCTCTTCCTTCTTTAATCCGGTGTCTGAGGAGTTTTGTCTGCGGCTCGTCCTGCTACAATATGGTACAATGTGTAGAATTTGCTTTAAAAGATCTCCAGCTGAAAAACTGGTAGGAGTAGATTAAGTGAGTATGGTCAACTTTTGACAGGTTTTAAAACTTTGTGATGTATACAGCAAGACTCACTATATACTCACAGCTTTTGTGTATGTTTGAAATTGTCATCATAAGCAGAGTTTTTTAAAAGAGACATAAGAAGTTCACCATTGTCGTTATTATAGGGATATTGTTTAAGATTTATTTGGCCGGGCGCGGTGGCTCATGCCTGTAATCCCAGCACTTTGGGAGGCTGAGGCGGGTGGATCACGAGGTCAAGAGATCGAGACCATCCTGGCTAACACGGTGAAACCCCGTTCTCTACTAAAAAATACAAAAAATTAGCCGGGCGTGGTGGCGGGTGCCTGTAGTCCCAGCTACTCAGAGGCTGAGGCAGGAGACTGGCATGAACTCAGGAGGCAGAGCTTGCAGTGAGCCAAGATCGTGCCACTGCACTCTAGCCTGGGCGACAAAGCAAGACTCTGTCTCAAAAAAAAAAAGATTTATTTTATTCATTACTTTGTAAACCAGTACACTTTTGATAAGAAATTAAGAATAATCTTAAAACTTTAAATACTTGTCTTAGTCCTGCCTAGTACAGAGTAAGCACGTAATAAGCAACAGTTACTGTTTATTGTGTAATGATTTCATCAGAATTCATTTGTGGGTATTAGTAGCCTGACCTACTTGGAACTTGGAGGTTTCCTTTGATATTGGACAAAGCACAAAGAAAAAAGTATCTTCTGTAAGATTAGTTATAAGAGGTTTCCTGGTGGCATACTGAGTATAGGAAGAATTTCTGAAAGAACTTTTAAGAATTCCAGTGTCTCAATCCAGAAGGTAAAAATTTAATATGAAGTATTAAAAAAAAATGCACCATGACTAACCAGGAGTACAAAGATAACTCTATATTTTAAAATGTATTCAAATGTATCATATTCAAATATATTCAAATTTTAAAGATAGTTTTATATTTTAAAATATATTCAAATTTATCATCTCTGTAAGCCAAAGAAAATAAACCATATGATCATCTTGATTATGATAAATGGTATTGGTTCAACTGGCTAACCATTTGAAAAACGATAATGATTAGAATTATCTCTATATTCTGAAAATCAATTCCATATGAATATAAATGTGGAAATTTTTAAAAGTGCAAAATGAAAACAAGGGATGAGATTAGGGAAGAAGAAAACTACTCTGTGCTTCCTGGCTCCGTCTTTGATCCTGTTCCATCCTCAGAGATTGCAAAGTAAGTAAACCGTGACAGCTCTTTCACGTTTGCGTCTTGACATATTCCCCAACCTCTCTCATCTACTTGAATGCCAATTCCTTTATTGCATTCTAGGCTTTATTACATCCATTTTTCAATTCCTGCAATAACTAGATGGCATAATAAGAAAAGACTGTACTTGGTTGATTTCTTTCATAATGTACCTATTAATATTTAAGTGTGAATTCCTTAAAGCTCTTGTGATAGGCTTCTCAAAGCATGGCAATATTCCTCACCTCTCTTCTGTTGTGGCATATTATATTATTGTGTCTCTGTGATACAATAAAGAATTTGACTGCCCTTTGTCCCTGGTTCCTAGGAGGGAAACTAAATCCTTGGAATTTCCTGAGCAATATGAGTATCTTTGTTATTCATGAGTCCCTTGGATCACACCTGGGCTTATGCTGAGAGAGAACTCAGGATGGGAGATTGGTCATCAGAAAGATCACATGATAAAAGGATTGGGCCTTAGAGTCAACCCAACCTCCACGGAGGGTAGGAGGACTAGAGATTGCATTCAATTCTGTGGCAAATGAGTCAACCAATTGTGCCTATTTAATGAAAACTCTGGACACCAAAGTTTGGTGGAACTTCCTGGTTGGTGAACACATCCATGTGCCAGGAGGGTGACACGGCCTAATTCACAGAGAGAAGACACAGAAGCTCTGCATGGGAGACCAGCCTTACCTGTGTCTTCATTAGTCTAGTCCTCCTGATTTGTATCCTTTGTAACAAGCCTATAATCATAACATTCTCCTGAGTTTGTAAGTTGTATTTTATAGCAAATTATCAAACCCGAGGGGGTTGTGGATACCCCCCAGATTTGTAGCCAGTTGATCAGAGGAGCGAATAGCCTGGGGGCCTCCACACTTGTGGCTGGCGGTGGAAGTGAAGGCAATCTCATTGGGACTGAAACCTGGGATTAGTGTTAGAATTGTGCTGCAGTATTCCCAGCACTTTGGGAGGCCGAGACGGGCGGATCACGAGGTCAGGAGATCGAGACCATCCTGGCTAACACGGTGAAACCCCGTCTCTACTAAAAAATACAAAAAAAAACTAGCCGGGCGAGGTGGCGGGCGCCTGTAGTCCCGGCTACTCGGGAGGCTGAGCCAGGAGAATGGCGGGAACCCGGGAGGTGGAGCTTGCAGTGAGCTGAGATCCGGCCACAGCACTCCGGCCTGGGTGACAGAGCGAGACTCCGTCTCAAAAATAAATAAATAAATAAATAAAAAATAAAAGAATTGTGCTGCAGTATTCCAGTCCCTTATCCACCTACACTCCTGTCATTTCCTTGTCGGGGCCTTGCCGTGATGTCTCCATTTGGGTGATTTCACAAAGGTTAGAGATGAGGGAGGGCAGATTTACCTGGAGAAACAAACTCCTAGGCCTTTTGATACACTTTTTTTTTTGAGACAGGGTCTCGCTCTGTCACCCAGGCTGGAGTGCGGTGGTGCAATGCAGACTCACCGCAACCTCCGCCTCCCGACCCCCACCCCACACTCTGGGCTCAAGCGATCCTTCCACATCAGCCTCCAGGGTAACTGAGACCACAGGCGCGCACCACCATGCCCGGCTATTTTTTTTTTTTTTTTTTTTTTTGTATTTTCAGTAGTGAAAGGGTTGCCCAGGCTGGTCTTGAACTCCTGAGCTCAAGCGATCTGCCTGCCTCAGCCTCCCCAAAGTGCTAGTATTACAGGCATGAGCCACCGTACCCAACCAGTGTACATTCTTAACAATTTTTGACTTATCAATTCTCTGTTCTGGCTTTGTATCTCTGATTTTACTAGATTATCCCTGTTTTGGCAAACACTGACAATATTTATATAAGTTTAGCCTATATGCCTTAAAGATGTTTTCTCCTATTTCCAGAACTTTCTCAGTTGTGTGTGTGAATACGCCTGGCTTTTCATCAAACAGCTTTGCCATCTTGATGCTTACTTTACTGTGAGCACAGCAATAAATGGATTCTGCAGAACAAATGAGTAACTTTGTTTTTTAGAGACAGACTCTCGCTCTTGTCACCCAAGCTGGAGTGCAGTGGAGCTATCTTGGCTCACTGCAGCCTCTGCCTCCTGGGTTTGAGTAACTATTGTACAATAGTGATCACTGCCACAAAGTCAAATGTATGTTGCTTAAAATCTCTGAATTGCAGTACAAATTTTACTTTCTCTCTCTCTTTTTTTTTTTTTTTTTTTTTTTTGAGATGGAGTTTCCCTCTGTCACCCAGGCTAGAGTGCAGTGACACGATCTTGGCTCACTGCAACCTCTACCTCCTGGGTTCAAGTGATTCTCCTGCCTCAGCCTCCCGAGTACCTGGGATTAAAGGCACGCGCCACCATGCCCAGCCAATTTCTTGTTATTTTTAGTGGAGACAGGGTTTCACAATGTTGGGCAGGCTGGTCTTGAACTCCTGATCTCAGGTGATACACCTGCCTTGGCCTCCCAAAGTGCTGGGATTACAGGCATGAGCCACCACACCTGGCCTTTTTTTTTTTTTTTTTTTAATAGAAATGGGCTCCCCCACCCACCCCCACCCAGGGTGTTGGCTCACGCCTGTAATCCCAGCACTTTGGGAGGCCGAGGGGGGCAGATCACCTGAGTCAGGAGTTCGAGACCAGCCTGGCCAACATGGTAAAACCCTATCTCCACTAAAAATACAAAAACTTAGCCAGGCATGGTGGTGCGTGCCTGTAATCCCAGCTACTCTGGAGGCTGAGGCAGAAGAATCGCTTGAACCCTGAAGGCGGAGGTTGCAGTGAGCTGAGACTGTGCCATTGCACTCCAGCCTGGGCAACAAGAGCAAAACTCCATCTCAAAAAAAAAAAAAAAGGAAAGAAATGGGTTCTACGTTGCCCAGGCAAGTCTGGAACTCCCGGGTTCAAATGATCCTTCCTCCTCGGCCTCCCAAAGTGCTATGATTATATGTGTGACCTACCAGGCCCAGCTCTAAATATCTTTAATTGTAAGTATGTAGCATTCCATACAATCCAAGCACAGTTTTATATAATGGGTTGAGCTAGATCAACAAGGTTATGGATGGCTGGTTCATGATCACCAGGTTGGTGGGTAAAATCAGTCATTAATCTCCCACAAAAGGCCAGGCGCAGCGGCTCATGCTTGTAATCCCAGTACTTTGGGAGACCAAGGCTGGTGGATCGTTTGAGTTCAGGAGCTCAAGACCAGCCTGGCCAACATGGTGAGACTCCTCTCTACTAAAATACAAAAAACTGGCGAGGCTTGGTGGCAGGCACCTGTAGTCCCAGCTGTTTGGGAGGCTAAGGCGGGAAAATTGCTGGACCCAGGAGGCGGAGGTTGCAATGAGCCAAGATTGTGCCACACTGCACTCCAACCTGGGCTACAGTGAAGTAGGAGTTATTAAGAAATTATTTTAGGCAGATAGAGAGGCAAAAGGGGTCCATGGAAAATTTTTCACAGCTCTTTTCTAGAATGAAAGCCCTGGCTCTTAGACTTGGGCCAGCAACCTTTGATATGCAAATGCCAGCTGTTAGAAACTGGGTTCACCCAACAGGGCTATTCCCACCGTTGTCCTCTTGCCCTTGCCCCTACATGTGCCTGGCAGCATGGCCGCCCCCATATATTCCCACGTGTGTGGAACATCAGGCAGCCCTGTATTTGCATATTAAAAGGCTAGGGTGGGAGGGCCAGTTTTTTCCGCCGGGCTACGTGAATGACACCGCCTGGTCAAACCAATCCCCTGAGCCCTATGCAAATCAGACACTGCCTCCTCCACCTATCAAATATAGCTGGCTGGTATTACCTAAGTGTGGAGTTCCCTCTCTTGGCTTTGGAGCCCCCCTCCCTCTGTCCCTGTACAAGGGAGTTTCTTCTTTCTTTCTTCCTTCTTTCTTGCCTATTAAACTCTCCGCTCCTTAAAACCACTCCACGCGTGTTCATGTCATCTTATCTAATTCGATGTGAGACAAGAGCCCTGGTATTCCTGCATTCATCGGAGCCATATCAACAGAGGGTGACTCTGTCTCAAAAAAAAAAAAAAAGACTCCTATGAAAAACAGAATTTAAAACTTTAAGTGGACAAACATCATTTTTATTTTTTTAAAAAGTCGACAAATTCTTATAACCAACATTCATGGTCTCAACAAGTTGACTGAGCAACAGCTGCAGAAGACCAAAAAAATTGAGGTATTTGCAAGAAGCTCTTGCTAGAAGGAGTAAGAGGGGCTGAGCACTGAAGCCTGAGCCAGGTGAGCTGTCATCCTTGCCTCCCCATGTTCCACACCCCGGACACCTCTGATGGGGAGCTTAGGAGACGAGGGGTGGGAGGAGGAGGTGGGGCTGGGCTTCCTTCAGCTCAGGGATGCTGTCTTGAATCTCCCCATTGACGGATAAGGAGGAAAGTGATGTCCCCACCAAGGCTGACAGGCTAAAGAATGGGAAAGCATCTTCGGAGGTCCCCAGGCTGACTACTGAATATCCTGCCCCAGGTGTCCCAGCTCCACAGTATGACTGGTGGGTGTGCCCTTGGCACCACCTCCCCCATGTGCTGAGTCTTCTGGGAAGCAGGCAGCGCAAATGCAAAAACACGCTAGGGTCTCAGCTGCCACCCCTTCCCCAACCCTCTTGTTCCTCTCTTTCCGAGACGGAGCCCATCCAGAACCCGTCTGTGCTGCTGCAAGGTGCATTCTCTCTCCCTCTCTTTCCAGCACACCAAATTCCCTACATTCCAGGGAGGTAGTTATCTCAGTCTCCAGCTGCCCCAGAGTGGTGAGCAGCATTCCACACACTCCAAGCATATAAGGGAGAAGGGCAGGAGGCTGCGGACTGGCAGGAACTCCCTGGGCAGAACAGGTAGAAAGGTAACCTGCATGGGCCCAGGCCAAGGAACTAGAAAACCAGCCTTCCCCAAATAATCACAGAGGCTTCCAGATGTGCCCCACCCCTTCAACGCTTTCTTCCCAGAGCACTGCTGCTCCCTCTCCACTTTCTCTTGCTCTTTTTTCTTCCCAATCTGTGTCCTACTTCCATCTTCTTCCCATCTCTTTGTCTCTTTGTTCCCTCTCGGGCCCACCTTTGGCTTTTCCAGGTTTTGATAAAAGAGTTTCCTGAGGCTTACCACCGGCAGCCTGACTGAAATTTGGTCTCTTCTTCCTGCCTCTCCACTTGCCTCCCTGGACACCTAGACATGCTCCCTGAGCTTTTGGACAGGCATCTCAGCAGAGCTGTGGGATCTGGGGCTCAGAGACGTCCAACTAGTCTACACCTAAAATCATATTTCAACAGAATTTCTTTTGAATCCTACTGATGCAGAACTTTGTTCCTTAGTTCAGCTAAAACCAGGTTCTTGTCATACGACCAAGAAAAGCTAGGAACGCAGACACATGGAAGGGTGAGGGGAACAGAATTTATTGAGTGAAAAAAGAAAAAAAAAAAAAAACTCTCAGCAAAGCAAGTGTTCCTGCCAGCAGCCCGCCCCCTCCGCCATGTCCTCCCACGTCCTCCCACGTCCCCCCACGTCCTCCCACGTACCCAGTTTGATTCCAGGCCACAGACAGGAACTGAAAAGGCCAAGCTCCTCCCCAACTGCACATGGCACGAACTTCCCATGGCTCCACCCTCTTCTCTCAAGTACACAGGCAAGTCAGAAGAGTCTCCGGGGATTCTTCCCCTTATCTACCTCCTGCATCGATATGGTGAAACCATCGCCATGAAAATTATGAAAGTTAGCTGGGCCCAGTGGCGCACAGATGTGGTCCCAACGTGAAAAGTTGAGATTGGAGAATCACCTGAGCCCGGGGAGTCGAGGCTGCAGTGAGCAGCCTCTGCACCACTGCACTCCAGCCTGGGTGACAGAGTGAGGCTGAGTCTCAGGAATAAATTTAAAAATAAAATAAAAATAAAGAGTTACAGCCTACAATGTGCCATTCTGACTAGTGGGAAGCATAGCCTCTTGCGTCCGAACTGGTTATTTCCCGTGGGTTCTCGGTCTCACTGACCTCAAGACTGAAACCATCGGACCCTCCTGGTGAGTCTTACAGCTCTATAAAAATGCGTGTCTGGAGTTGTTTGCCGGTCGGTTCAGGGTCTCGCTGACTTAAGAAGTGAAGCCCCAGACCTTCACAGTGAGCGTTACAGCTCTTAAAGGTAGCACGTCCGGACTTGTTTGTTCCTCCCGGTGGTTTCATGGCCTCGCGTCCGGAGTTGTTTGTTCCCCTCACTGGGTTTCTGGTCTCGCTAACTCCAGGAGTAAAGCTGTAGACCTTCACAGTGACAGCTACAGCTCATAAAGATAGTGAGAACCTTAAAGATGAGCAGCAGCAACATTTATTGTGAAGAACAAAAGAACAAAACCTCCACTGGCGAAAGATGACCCACCAAGTTGCCGCTGCCAGCTAGGGGCGCCAGCTTTTATTGCCTTATTTGGCCCCACCCACATCCTGCTGATTGGCCCATTTTACACAGCACTGATTGGTGCATTTTACAGAGTGCTGATTGGTGTGTTTTGCAGAGTGCTGATCGGTGCGTTTACAAACCTTTAGCTAGATACAGAACACTGATTGGTGTGTTTTTACAGAGTGCTGATTGGTGCGTTTACAAACTTTTAGCTAGACACAGAGTGCTGATTGGTGCGTTTACAATCCTTTAGCTAGACAGAAAAGTTCTCCAAGTCCCCACCCGACCCAGAAGCACAGCCGGCTTGACCTCTCACTCTGGCAGAGCCTAGAGAAGGAACTTTGAGATAAGGAAAAGACTAAGACAGGAATTTAAGCTGACTTGGTTTGCGAAGTATACATATTCAACAGGTTACAGAAGGAGCTGTGAATATTCATGAAAGTGGTCCTGAAGTACATATACTGAATAAACTAGTATGTTGCATATGACCCATGTGCACCTTAGGGTGGAGACTTAGCATTTAAATGTATTACAATTAGGTCTTATACATCAAAAGGTCTTTTCAGGACACAACAGAACTCAAGTATGCAGCATCTGTAAACCAGCCAGAACCAGTCCACAGTCAGTAGTCTTCTTATCAGGAGAAGGTTACTGAAATCAGTCTTGTGTTCAATCCAAGCTGTAGTTTTGGCTGATGGATGATCTGCAAGTTGTTTTAGTCTTGCTTATCTCAAGGCCAGTGTTCGTTTGGCTGCTAGAGAGAAATTAAAACCTTGTGGCAGAACAGAGTTTTTTCTTTAAGTGCAGAGGTGTGTGACTTAACCCTGACCCGCCACGGCGTTTGGTCTTGTTTATAGTTTGGTCTTTTATTGGCTCAAATAGTTTGTTCTGTCAGTCTTATGATCTCCGGTTTATTAATGCTGGTCAGTGGTTGTCTAAACCACAAAAGGGAGGAGGTATGAGGAGGCGTATCTGACCTTTCGTCCTCTCCTGGCTGGGAACTCGGTGTTTAAGGCTTCTCTGGCGTCCCCTTGGCCAAGAGGGGGTCCATTCAGTCAACTGGGGGGCTTAGGATTTTATTTTTAGTTTACAAAATTGTCTCATCGTAGTCTCTCATAAGGAGTCTGTGTTCTTCCCTGAAAGAAAGCTGACATCCCCTGCTGGTGGGGGCTAAGGGTGGCAGGGTCACACATAAACCAGCCATCCGGAGGGCTGTGGGCAGAGGCCGGAGCAGCCTGATTAAGGTGGGAAAATCCAGGGTTGTTCTTGGTAATGAACTGAGGTGGAAAGGGAGAATGGCAGTTGTTTTGTGAATCCACTGGAGACACTGAGCAGTAGACAGAAAGCAGATGTCAGGGAGTGGGAACCAGGGAGCTGAGTGGGTCCATCCTAAAAGGGGCAGCTCTGAGGCGTTCCTAACCTTTTAGTGCTGCAGGCCTTGTAGCCAAGCTTTGTGCCCTACCCACGTGTCCTCTAAGGTTGCCATTGAGAATGGCTCCGCCTGTAAGCCCCTGACACTGTTGAGGACTTACCCTAGTTACAGGAGCACTACCCATGGGTAGGGCAGGCTAGAAATGTCAGTGCCCTGGGGGCAGCCCTCAAATGAGATAGGATTTGGTGGAGAAATGCCGCAGCTTCCTCAAGGGGAAGATGACTCTAAGGCATGTTCTATACAGTAGTCTCGAAGGTCCCAGTGGGATTGAGCCAAGGAGTTCATTAAGTTCATTGCTCATTGATGCACCCTGTGCTGGCTTCTGCCCTTTCCTGTCTACTTTACTATCAATTATGCCGGGGATTTCCTCTCTAATAACCTCCTTGCTTCAAATCTTTGTCTCCAGATCTCCTTCTGAAGGAACCTAACCTAAAACAGACCCCTGTGGCAATTTGTGAAAGCTGCTGTACTTCTCAGAATAATGGTGGGGTTTTGTTTTTTGTTTGTTTGTTTTGAGACAAGGTTTTGCTGTGTTGCCCAGGATGGAGTGCATTGTCATGATCATAGCTCACTACAGCCTCCACCTACACTAGAGCAGAATAGTGTTTTAAGTGTATGAAATAAAATAGATAATGATAGATGTAGGAGGCAGATAAAGGGGAGGGTCCCTGGAGAATCTCTGACCTGCCTGCACACTGGGAAAATGGAGTGGAGCCATGGGAAGTTCAAGCCAAGTGTGCAGTGGTGGGGGAGGAGCCTGGCCTCTTCAGCTACTGTGTGTGGCCTGGAATCAGTCTGTGGAGTGGAGACCTGTTGGCAGGAACCCCTCTTGCTTTGCTGAGAGGTTTTTCTTTTCTTCTTTTCCTTTTTCACCCAATAAATTCCATTCCTCTCCCTTCAAAGTGTCTGCCTGCCTAACTTTTCCTGGTCATGTGACAAGAACCCGGTTTTAGCTGAACTAAGGAGCAAAGTTCTGTATCAGTATTGCCAGGCTGGTCTTAACTCCTGGGCTCAAGCGATCCACCCACCTCAGCCTCTCAAAGTGCTGGGACTGCAGATGTGAGCCACAGTGCCCAGCCAGCTGTAACTCTTTAAAAGAAATAAAGCTCTCCTTTCCAAATTTAGGATTTTTCTTTTCTTTTTTTTTTTTTTTTTAAGAGACAGAGTCTCACTCTGTCGCCCTGGTTGGAATGAATAGCTCCCTGCAGCCTCAAACTACTGGGATCCACCTCAGCCTCCTGAGTAGCTAGGACTACAGGCATGTGCCAGCACACCTAGCTAATTTTTATTTATTTATTTATTTATTTATTTTTGGTAAAGAAAGGGTCTCACTATATTGCCCACGCTGGTCTCGAACTCTTAGCCTCAAGCATTCCTCCCATCTCCACCTACCAAAGCGCAGGGATTACAGGCAAGAGCCACCGTCTGCCCAGCCTAAAGTTGTGATTTTTAAGTTAACATATCATTGTGAAATTAATTTGTGTTTTCTGTTTTTTCCTCACATAACCCTGCCTCCCTCCCACTCTTCGCACCACCCTGCACTTCCAAGCCGGGAGAAAGGACTTTGTGCTCCTTCATCTCAGAAACCTGAACTCAGAATTTCCTTGCAGACACTTTTCAGGCTTTTGTTTGCTGGAGACTGGAGTTCCCTGAGAGGATTAAGGGTGTGGTTGGGAGTGTCTAAAGGAGCCCAGTGCCTTGAGGGCAGCCAAGAAGACAGAGTCCCTGGACTGGATAGCAGCTGAGGTAGGTGGATCCCTCTGGGGTGGAGACCTTTCCCAGCTCCGCAGCCCCAGGCGTGTCAAGGGCTGTCAAGGCCTCAGAGGAGACCAGCTGCCTCTGCACCTCAGGAAGCTGTATCCTGACACCTGGACTCCAGAGTGCACAAATAAAAGGAGCACTGTCCTTTGGGAGACCTCAGGATGTTGACAATGAGAACATCATGGATGGGCGGGGTGGCTTGCTCCTGTAATCCCAGCACTTTGGGAGGCCAAGGCAGGTGGATCACCTGAGGTCAAGAGTTCGAGACCAGCCTGGCCAACATGGTGAAACACCGTCTCTACTAAAAATACAGAAATTAGCCAGGCACAGTGGCAGGCGCCTGTAATCCCAGCTACTCAGGAGGCTCAGGCAGGAGAATCGCTTGAACCTGGGAGGCAGAGGTTGCAGTGAGCCAAGATCACACCACTGTGTTCCAGCTTGGGCAACAAGAGAGAAACTCCGTCTCAAAAAAAAGAACATCGTGGACTCCAAAGGGCCTGAAGTGCAGAGTCCTGAAGCCATCTCAGACCGCAAGGCCACCTTAAGGGTAGAAGGAAGCACACTAAGATGATAGGAACAGAGCCTGGGTCCGTCATGCCAGGAAGCCTCCACACCTTCCCTGGACATTTCATCTCAGACCTCGTGGACAAAGCAGAGAAATAAATATCTACTTTGTTTAAGCCACTTTATTTTCAATTGTTTTGTTTCAAGCAGGCTTTCCACGAAGGTCCCAGTCTGACAGCATTAATTGGTGGGCTAGAATTTGTGGACGGTTTCCGTGTATGTATTCTGCAAAACAATCCATAAGAAAGAGTTGAACAAGTCTTGGGACTAGCTAGAGAAGTCGGCAATAAAAGAGAGGAAGTGGCCGGGTGCAGTGGCTCACACCTGTAATCCCAGCACTTTGGGATGCTGAGGCAGGCAGATCATGAGATCAAGAGATTAAGACCATCCTGGCCAACATGGTGAAACCTCATCTCTACTGAAAATACAAAAATTAGCCAGGTGTGATGCTGCGCGCCTGTAGTCCCAGCTACTCGGGAGGCTGAGGCAGGAGAATCACTTGAACCCGGGAGGCAGAGGTTGCAGTGTGCCAAGATCGTGCCACTGCTCTCCACCCTGGCAACAGAGCGAGAATTCCATCTCGAAAAAAAAGAGAGAGAGAGGAAGTAGCCTTTCCACTGCCCCTGCTACGCCTAGAAGGTTCCCCAGCATAAGAAGGGACCATTTGCATCTCAAACAGCACAATAGGCAGCCTGCTGGGTGGCCGGGGAAACTGTCCAAGACAGGACTGTGCCAGAGGCCTTTTCTTGTCCTTTGAATATTTCAGCTTCTGTTCAGGAAAGTTTAGGCTTTCCCAGGACAAAATAATTTTTAACATTTTATTTGTCTTATTAAATATTAAATAAATACATTTGTAAAAGATACAGAAATGAATAACACTGATACAAAGAATGACAAAGTGACCTTTTAAATTTGAGACCAATTCCATCTAAAACAATCCAAGCCACCTGTAGCTGCTGGTTTGATTGCAATAACCAATACTGGACCACGGTTACTTAACCTACCAACCCCAGAAGAAATCTTTCATAACCGTGATGATCATGAAGGAAATACAAACATGGCTAACCTGTGTCATGAAAAATGGGAGCTAATCAAGGTATCTGAAATGAATGAGAAGACTGAGGATGTTCTGAAGGAAATGCAGGAAGGAGAATTAGCATAAGTGCATCCACGTTGAACTTAGACATAAATCTTTCCTTGGTTGGCAAGAGTCCAGAATATGACATCACAGTGTGTGAAGGAGGCTGAGGGGAAACAGACTGTCCCATGCATTACTGGCAGCAGTGCAGATGGCACAATTCTGTGGAACAGACCTGCAATATCTACCAGAATGATACACGCAAAAACCTTTTGTCTCAGAGATCCTCCTTCTGGGAATTTATCTTATAGATTCACCTACACAAAGGTAAACTTGCTTATGTGTAAGGTTATTCACTGTGGCATTATTTGTAATAACAACGGATCAGAAACAGCCCAATAACCCAGCAATAGGAGACTGGTGGAACACACAGCTCTGGTAGATCCACCAATGGAATGCTATAGAGCTGTCAAAATGAAAAAGGCAGGACGAATAGCTGTATGTGGTGATAAGGAAGGATACCCAGTATATTTAGTTACAATTTTAAAAGGAAGGAGCAAGGTGTATATAACATGCTTTTTTTGTGTAGTAAAGGAGGAAAAAAAGTATTTTATTTATGTTTGCATAAAGAAACGCTGGGAGAATAAATAAGACACTATTATGGTAAAAATGATTACTGACAGGGGCAATGTGAGGGGGAACAAGAGAGGGTAGGGATGGGGTAGGAGTGATATTTCTCATGTACTTGTTGACATCATTTTTATTTGAACTACATAAATGAAATATCATTTTAAAAACTAGGCCCGGGTGTGGTGGATCACACTTGTAATCCCATCACTTTAGGAGGTCAAGGTGGGAGAATGGCTGGAGCTCAGGAGTTCAAGACCAGCCTGGCAACATAGCAAGACTTTGTCTCCACTAAAAAAAAAATTTTAAATTAGCCAGGCATGGTGCCACACACCCATAGTCCCAGCTACTCATGAGGCTGAGGTGGGAGGATTGCTTGAGCCCAACAGTTGAAGGCTTCATTGAGCCATAATCATGCCACTGCACTTCAGCGTGGGTGACACAGCAAAACCCTGTCTCAAAAAACATATATAGAATTTTAAAAATCCATATCTGGACAATTTATTAAAATCAAAGAAATTCAGAGGGCAGCTATTTAGTAACCAAGAAATAAGGACATGGATCAAAAATAATTGTGCTTTGTTTTTCTGACCAAGTCCCTCCTCTGGTCCCATGCCCTACTTTTCATAAAATCAAAATTTCCAGACTTGGAGACATTTCAGGGAATCCTTGCCAAGAAAAATGCTGATAAATTGATGGACACAGGAGCCTACAATGCAAAAAAAGAGAAAGCTATAAAATGTTCCAGGCGGCTGGAGAAGCATATTATCTTTGTCATTTGGGGCTATAAAATATGCATGAAATGTCACATTCCTTACTTTTACTCAATCAAATGTAATCTGCTCTGTGTCCCACCCTGGAAGACTAGGAGGAAATTCAACCCTAGTCATTAGTGGGGCTATCTCCTCCCTCCAACACATTACAAAATACCAGGGGCTTATGCAGTACCAGAAAAGCTGGGAGCAAGGCCAGGTCCTTAGTACTCAGGATAGCCATCTTAGTTCACCCTGGCTGCTATGACAGAATACCAGAGACTAGGTGACTTAAATGACAAATTTTTTTTTGTTTGTTTGTTTGTTTTGAGACAGGGTCTCACTGTATCACTCAGGCTGGGGGGCAGTGTTGCAATGTCATCTCACTGCATCCTCGACCTTCCAGGCTCAGGTGATCCTCCTACCTCAGCCTCCCAAGTAGCTGTGACTATAGGTGCACACCACCACATCTGGCTAATTTTTTTTTTTTTTTTAAAGGCATAGCCTCACTCTGTCACCCAGGTTGGAGTGCAGTGGCACACTCTCGGCTCACTGCAACCTCTGCCTCCCAGGTTCAAGCAATTGTCCTGCCTCAGCCTCCTGAATAGCTGGGAGTATAAGTGCCCGCCACCATGCCCGGCTAATTCTTTGTATTTTTAGTAGAGATGGGGTTTCACCATGTTGGCCAGGCTAGTTGTGAACTCCTGACCTCAGATGATCTGCGCTTCTTGGCCTCCCAAAGTGCTGGGATTATAGGCATAAGCCGTAAGTTTTTGTATTTTTGTAGAGATAGGGTTTTCACCATGTTGTCCAGACTGGTGTCAAACTCCTGGGCTCAAGTAATCTGGCCACCTTGGTCTCCCAAACCTGTACTAGGATTACAGGTGTGAGCCACCACACCCAGCTGAAGAAATATGTATTTCTCACAGTTCTGGAGACTAGGAAGTCCAAGATCCAGGTACCGGTAGATTTGATGTCTGCTGAGGGCTCTCTTCCTGGTTCTCAGACTTCGGCCTTCTCACTACCGATGGGCAAGAGAGAGAGCGCTGGTCTCTAACTCGTCTTATAAGGGCACTAATCACACATGGGGGCTCCACCCTGATGACCTCAGCTAAACCTAATTACCTCCAAAAGGCCCCACCTCCAAATATCATCACACTGGGGGTTGGGTTTTCAACATATTAATTATGGGGGGACAGAGACATTTAGCCCGTAGAAGCACTATTGTTCCTGTAGTTCCCTCTGCTTTCAGAGGCTACAGTCAAGTCCTGGTCAGGATGTCCTCTGGGTCAGGCCCAGCACTTCCCCTCACATCAGCAAGGTCCATATCACCCATAGTAGAATCTCCCTGGGGACCCTGGCCTCTGTGCCCCTAGCTGGGAGAAACCATGTCTTCTCTGGGCATTCTCCAGCAATCCTTCAGCCTGGGAATGCTCTGGGCAGAAGTGGGGGGTCTGAGTCTCCACCACTCGTGGGGAGAAAGCACCAAATTTTCAGACCCTAGAGAATCTCAACCTCTGCTCAAGACACACCCACAGCCCACTTCTGTCTCTCTTAGCCAAGGTGTTTGCACATAATCCAAATGCCATCACCACCCACCGTCTCCATACTCAAGAAAGAGCCTCAGAATTGGGAACAAAAAGCCCAGTAACTTTCTTGGTGAGGGGAATATACATAGAGCAACAAGAACAAAACGAAAAATAATTCCACAGTAAATTACCCTTACACAAGTCTGGCGTGGGAGCTTCGCTGAACTGTAATGGAATGAAGAGCTGAGTAATGCTGTAGCCATAGCCTGGCAAAGTGAGTTGAAGGAGATAGAGCCTTACAGAGCCAAGAAGTTACTCACCCTGGGCATGAAGGCTCTGGTCCAGGTGCAGATACAGCTATTTCAGTTACCTATCACTGAGCAACCACCATCCCAAACCTAGTGGCTTAAAACAACAGTCACTTCCTTACATAAAAAATTGTGTCTGTCAATTCAGCAATTCTACTCTGCTTGATGTTAACTGGAGTCACTCAATGGCATCTTCGGCAGCTGGCTGGTCTGGAGTGTTCAAGACAGCTTCCTTCACATTTTTGTCACCTTTGTGGGGACAGCTGGGCTCTGCTAGTGGTTGGCCAGAGTGGCCATTCCAGCAGGCAGTGGCAGGGAATTTGAACTTCTTCTTTTGTGGGGATGTGGGGCACAGGGTCTCACTCTGTTGCCTAGGCTGGTGTGCAGTGGCATGATCATAGCTCACTACAACCTTAAAGGGCTTGAGCGATCCTCCTGCCTCAGCCTCTTGAGTAGCTGCGACTACAGGCATGAGCCACCATTCCCAGCTAATCTTTTCTTTTTTGTAGATATGGACTCTCACTATGTTGACCAAGCTGGTTTGAACTTCTGACCTCAAGTTATCCCCCTGCCTCAGCCTCCCAAAATGCTAGGATTTACAGAGGCACACCACTGTGCCCAGTCTGAATTTGAACATTTTTTTTTCCCCCTGAGACAGAGTCTTGGTCTGTCACCCAGAGCTGAGTGCAGTGGTGCGATCTTGGCTCACTGCAACCTCCACCTCCAGGGTTCAAGCAAATCTCAGCCTCTTGAGCTGAGATTACAGGTGGGCACCACCACATCCAGCTAATTTTTATATTTTTAGTGGAGACGGCATTTCACCATGTTGGCCAGGCTGGTCTCAAACTCCTGACCTTATGATCCGCCCGCCTCAGCCTCCCAAAGTGCTAGGATTACAGGCTTAAGCCACCATGCCCAGCCTGATTTTCAACTTTTTACAAGGTGATTCAGGCTCCCAGATAATGCTCCAGGAAACAAGAGGTGGAAGGTGCTATTGAATCCTGGGCTGGAAGCTGGCTTAACATCACTTCCAACAATTTGTGTCAATCAAACAGCCACACAGCCACCCAGATTTAAGGGGTCCCCACCTCCCAATAGGAGAAGTAGCAAAGGATATGTGGCCAACTTTTTAATCTGCAATGAATAGAAGTAGTCCCATTCCTCCAGCTGATTGCCAGGTGAGTTGCAGCTGGCTTCAACAATGGCACATATGAAACTTAGTGGCTCTGGTAAAGACATCAACAAGATCTGAAACTTGATCAAATGTCTGCCTGGCTGATGTGAGCAGCCCACAGGCCTTACTGCCAGATTTACCAATGCCGCTACCCATGCTCAAGAGTTCAGCTAGCATCTCGTGAAGGAGGCAGCAAATAAGGCTCTCAATAACGCAAACCCATCCGTATTAGGGTACTCCAGGGAAACAGACCCAATAGGAGAAATAAGGGCCACATGCAGTGGCTCATGCCTGTAATCCTAGCACTTTGGGAGGCCGAGGTGAGAGGATCGCTTGAGCCCAGGAGTTAGAGACCAGCCTGGGCAATATAGTGAGACCTCATCCGTACAAAAAGTATAAAAATTACCTGGGCATGGTGGTGCGCACCTGTAGTCCTAGCTACTCAAGAGGATGAGGCTAGAGGATTGCTTGAGCGTGGGAGATCAAGGCTGCAATGAGCTAGGATTGTGCTACTGCACTGCAGCCTAGGCAACAGAGTGCGATCTTGTCTCAAAAACAAAAAAAAGAGAGAGAGAGAGAAATCAGTAGATGATAGGATGCAGAGATAGATAAGTAGGTAGGTAGATAGATAGATAGATAGATAGATAGATAGATAGATAGAATGAGGAATTGGCTCAGATGATTATGGAGGCTGTAAAGTCCCACAGTCTGCCATCTGCAAACTGAGACCCAGGAAAGTCAGTGATATAATTCCAGTCTGTATCCACAATCTTGTGGACTAGAGGAACCAGGGGAGCTAATGGTACAAATCTCAGTCCAAAGAGAGAAGAAGACTGATATTCCAGTTCTAGAACACAAGCAGGAAGAAACAGTAGTGAATTTCTCTTTCCTCTTTTTGTTCTGTTCAGGCCTTCAGCAGATTAGATGATGCTCACCACAGTGGTGAGGACAATCTACTGAGTCCACAATGCTAATCTCACCCAGAAACACCCTCAGAGACACACCAAGAAATGTTATTTAATCTGGGCACCCATAGTGCAACACACTCAAATTGACACATAAGATTAACCATCTAATTATACCCTAAAAATCACATCATCTAATCCATTTACATTTTTGCAGCATATAAAAAATCCATGAGATCAATTCAGGAAGCCATAAAAAGGTGATCAAAAAGAAGATGGAGTCAAGGAAGATGTCAAGCAGGAAAGAGCAGAAAGTCCTTCATGATTTAAATTCTGCACCACCACTAACGCCCCACTCATTGCCCCCTGATGAAACGACAGCAGAGATCCAATGTTGAGAGCACAGAGCACAATGAGCAGTGAGATAATAAAAGACCATTCCCACCTCCCTTACTGCATTCTGCAGCCTCATTTTTCACACTTGTTTTTTATTTTTATTTTATTTTATTTTTTTTAAAGACAGAGTCTCACTTTGTAGCCCAGGCTGGAATGCAGTGGTACGATCTTGACTCACCGCAACCTCCACCTCCCAGCCTCCAGGAAGCTGGGATTACAGGCATGCACCACCACACCTGGCTAATTTTTGTATTTTTAGTAGAGATGGGGTTTCATCATGTTTGTCAGGCTGGTCTCGAACTCCTGACCTCAGGTGATCCATCTGCCTTGGCCTCCCAAAGTGCTGGGATCACAGGTGTGAGCCACTGGGCCCAACCACTTCCGTCTTTTAAAAAAAAGCTTTTATATAAATAAAACATACATACAGAAAAGTGCATTAATTTTAAATGTCCAGCTCAAAGAACTTTCACCAACAGCGTATGTATGCAACCAGTGCCTAGATTAAGGAACAGAGCATTCCCAGGATGCCGGGGGCCCCCTCCTGTGCCTTCTAGTTACTACCCTCCCCAAAGGACAACCTCTCTCCTGACTACTACCATTTTGCCTGGACTTGAGTTTTATATAAATAGAATCATACAATGTGCTCTTTTGCAGCTGGCTTCTTTCACTCGACTTTATGTCTACACATTTGCCTGTGTTATCACATGCAGTTATAGGAACATTCATTTTCAGTGCTGAGAAGTATTCCACTGCATGCCGATGCCATAGTTTTCCTCCGCTTTCTCCTGCTGAAGGCTGTTTGGGTCATTCCCACTTTAGGCAGTGTGGGCTCCAGTGCTTCTCTGTTGGGAGCAGCTCTGCTCCTCCTGTCCCTCAATGAGTGCCACTCACTGAGGACACTATGGAGAGTGTGACTGGGCACCACACAGTGCCCCCTACTCAGGGGCTCCAGGTCCCCTTTGGCTCAAAGACGAAGCAAGACAGAGCTTTCTGTCTGACTCCACAAACCTTTCTGCCATTTCTGCCACCTCCCCAGGACTCAGCCCAGGGACCTCTTTCTCTAATACCCACAAATATGCGCATCGTTATTACGACCCATCTGCCCCACCAGCCCAAGGGAACCCCTTTCTGTTAGAAGGTGAGGGATGGTTGCTCTTAGTCTCCATTTCTGCTAAATACCTGGCCTATGTCATAAATCCTTTCAGTTCCCACGAGGTCTCATGTTTGAAATTTAGGAGGCAGAAGATGCTGCCTGGCTCTGCTTTCTGCTGACCGCCAACCCTCCTACCCCAACTGCTAGAAGGGCTGTGGAGTGGGAGGGGAGGAGGGAGAGATACAGATGAAATAAATCAGAAGGTTTTTTTTTTCTAGAGATGAGGTCTCACTCTGTCGCCCAGGTTGGAGTACAGTGGCAAAATCATAGCTCACTGCAGCCTGGAACTCCTGGGCTCAAGTGATCCTCCTGCCTCAGCCTCCCAAGTACCTACGATTACACGTGTGAGCCACCGCACCTGGCCAGAGAATATTTCCAAATGTTTTCCCTTCACAGTTACGATGGAAAGGATTTGGACCAACCCACTTCTGCCATCTCTCTTGGGCAATGGACACTGATGGTTACGGATGCCCTTAACTTGTTCCCAGCGGGGGCTTCTCATACTCTTAACAAACACACAGACAGGCATCCAGCTCCGCAGTGTCTCAGTCTGTGTCATTGGTTTGTCTGGGGCTCCAAATGTCCCGCTTCTTCTGGGCATCCATTATCTTTTTGCAATAGAGTGCAAAGCTCCCTCAGCTCAGTGGTCTTCCCTCAGAACCTGGAAGCCCCTTCATTAGGGTGGCTGGATACTTTCTTGAGATATTAACATGTGGTTTTTGTTCTTCCTGTTTTGTCACTGTTCCTATCCCATTCCAGGAAGCGTTTGCACATCCTGGCCCCAGAGCATTTCGCGTAGCCTCACCAGGAGAAGAAGCTGGAAAGAAAAAAAAAAAAGGAGAGAAGAAGTTGGCAGAGGAGACCTCCCCAGCACCTGGGTTCTTTGCCAGGGGAGAGAGGTGAGCACACTGGAGTGAAGGAGGCAAAAGCTGCCCAAGGGAGTAGCAGGGGAGATACCCAGATGCTGCGGAAGGGATGTGGTTTGGGGGTCCTTGGAGTAGTGAGAAAAAGCCCTGCTCCCACATAGAACCCCACACACACAGCAGTGGGGATGGGGGGAGGTCAAGGATTCCAAAGGAAAGTAGCTAAGAACCTTGGCCTTGCTAACCACAAAGAAAGACTCCCATTCATATCAGCTGTGTCTGAAGGTCAGCGGCCCAGACTCTGAATGTTCTAGGCTGGGCCAGACCCCTGGGATAGTCACTGGACCCCATAGGAGAAGAGATAGGGGAGTCCCTAATAAAACTTCAATTACATTTCCTGCCTACTTGGTCAGTGGATACTAAATACAGATGACTTAGAAAAAGAAAGAATTGTGAGATGCTGTGGAGTCAACTGAATGCCATCATTAGCATCTTCCTCTTCAGAGTCCTGTATCCCGGCGACAGAGCTCAAGGTTCAGTCTAAAGGTTCCCTACCCCCGGCAAGGAGGTCTTTATAGTGGAGGTGAAAGTTTACACACCACATTCTGAGAATTTTTTTTAAAAGTAGCCTCTATTTTGTATGATTTCTCATCCTGTTAGAGTAAGTAGCTAGTCAGGGATGAGCAGGGCAGGAGCAGGCACCCCAGACACCCACAGGAATGTCAGGCAAACATCAGGTGAGGGTCAGGCGGTTGTTAACGGGCTCTCTAAAATAATTGGTCACAGCTGGCACCAGAGATGGGCAGTCTCCCAATAGAAAACACCGGAAACTAGTGATCAGCAGTTTCCCAATAAGATCCCAATAAGTGATCAAAGAGGCAGGAATTGAGGTTGCTGCAGACCCCTACAGATTTGCTGCTGTTAACAATCCCTACTACTGCTGGGGAGGAGGTTCTAATAGTGTCTATTAATTAAAGATATCTCAGTCTCTTTTCTATCCTCCCTCCCCGGATACTGCTCAGTCCACCTCATGAGATTGTCCTGGGGCTTTCGAGACCCAGGCAATGGGAAGAGAAGGCCGTGGAGGTGGACTGAGAATGCTGGGTGACTAGATTAACTATGCTGCCCTCCACAAGGCACCTCCAGTAGGATGCACAGCTGTGGCTATCAGCAAATTCCCCTTCCTCCTCTTGCAGATGCCCTGGAGAACATGGATAGGGCTGCAGGTGGTTAATGGTTCGAAGACTACTCAGTGAAGACACTGCCTGGGGGAGCAGAGTGTGGCCACATCTAAGGAAAGAGGGTACAGGTGAGCAGGAGAGGAGGCGAAGGAGAAGGGAGCAGGTGAGGGTTGCAGAGGGGCTGAGGAGGGTCAGGCAGAGCCAGGGGACCAATCCAGCTCCTTGGAAGGTAGCTCAGTTGACTCCTTACCATGTGGCGTTTGTATAAGGTGGACAGCAGAGGCCTGGAGCCAGAGGGAGGCTGGACCAGACCTCCACTGTAAAGATCTCCTTGCCAAGGTCCGGGTAGGGTGTCCTTAAGTCTGAATCTTGATCCCCATCGCTGGGATACAGGACTCTGGAAGAGGAATACGCTAAATGACTGCATTTGGGGAGGGAAAGACACACTCACTTGTCCCCAGCCCCAAGTTGCCCTGTGTTGCTGCCACAGTACGTAACTACAGTCATAAACTATATTTGAAGCATGATGGAACCTGAACCATGGCAGTAGCTTCAGTTGACTACATTAACTGGGAAAGTTGATTCATGATTCTATACTGTAATCATATAAAAATTAAGTCAGACGTGCACACTCACATGCACACAAATATTCTGGAAAGCTGAGATCCACAGCTCCAAGATGGGGAAAGGGCTCCCCCTGGTGGGATTGCCAGAGGTTCCCCCGTGGAACCGCAAGCCCCAGACCAAGCCAAAGCCCAAGCAAAACAATTTGCTATGTCATGCAGGATTGGAAGACTTTCGTTTGCTTCAGGGCCAATTTATGACTCCTGGCATTCTCTGTCCTGAAATGACACCCAGTTCCAGGAAGAACTGGATTCTAGGACCAACTTGTACAGGCGCTCCAGGAGACAGTCTGGGCATGCCGGTCAGCCGACGTGTGCGGGGGAAGACTGTCCACATTTGCTCCTCAGTCCCACTTGGCCCAATCACAGGCCACCCCCCATAGCAAAGGGGAGCCAGGGCCCCTGGCGAGGGTAGATGCTGCCTCTCATGCCCCTGAATTAGCCAAGACGCACTCCAGCAGGAAACCTTGTTCTGCTTGTATTGCAAAGGAGGCACCACTTCCTATGCAGTCCCCTGCCCAGAGCACCTTGCCTGTGCGGCTGAGAAATGTCAAATGCAGCAGGAGAGGGGGATCAGCCACAGCCAAGAGTGCGCCCTGCCACCGTCTGTTGACCCAGGTCAGAATGGTGTGGAACACTGGACATTTACTCACTGGGTTCTAAAAACACAGCAACACAATGCTCTGGGTGCCTCCTGGCTGTGATGTGCACCATTGTTTTCTGGGGAGATCCCATCACATATGAAACTTCAGATGTTCATCCAGGGATCATGTCAAGCTTCATTGTTTGCTCTCATATGCTCCCTGGAGCTGGATTCCACCCTGGCTCAAGACCTTTGATGAAGTGCTGGCATGAGCAGAAACTCCCTTAAGCAGCAACCCTTTTTCCCCCTTGCCACCCACCCCCACCAGCACCCCATCCTAGGGATGCCACCCCAGGGCTCCTCTCATGCGTCCCCAGGTTGGGGGAGGGGCAGCACTACTTCCTCAATTCTCAACTTCAGGTTACTGCTACAGAGCCTCCCACCTGATCCAGCCTTGAGAAAGCGATTAGAATATGACTGGAAAAAATTGTTAGTGATCCCCAAATGTGTAGTATAAAGATACAGTAAATGCTTCTACAAAAATAGACACGAGTGAAACAGGCTAGTCCAGGGGCTTTCAATACAGAGCGATGATAGATATAATATTAGAGAAAATTAAAAAGCAGTGCTCCACAAAGAGAGAATATCCCTAAAGATATTTACAGAAACTGAATATAAATGCAAAAGATGAACAGGGCTACAGCTGTGGCCTGATGGGTTCTGACTTTGGGTACAGTTAAGGGCAGCTGGGAGGTCAAGTCCTGTTGAGTACTGAGTGATGAGATAGAATTAAATTGCCCACTGAGGTAGGGAACAGTGTCATGGTCACTGTGAAAATATTAGGGACTGGGATTCCCCTCTTGCCCACACTTCCACCCTCTTTAAGAAGATTGAAATAGCTTGCAACTAACTTCACCTGGGACTGTGGCCTAGGGAGGCCCAAGGTTAACAAACGGCACCACACCTGGACTTCACTGAGCCTCCCACAGCCATGGGGCTGGATGTGAGTCATCCCCAGGGTTATCCCAGGGCAGGAGCCCCGACTGCCATATAAGACCTAGTCCTAAACACCCGCCCTTGGGAAGGGCAACTGCACAGCCACTAGGCGGGGAGGAGTGAGGAACAAGACAAAGGAGATACAAAAAACCTGGAAATGAACCTGGAAGCTGAAATTCCAAAACACAGAAAAACACTGAGAAAGGCAGCATCAATACTAGAGAGAGATGCACGCCAGGTGAAGTGAAAAGAATATAATCATTGGAAAGAGACTTCAGTATCCTCAAAGAGGCAGTTAAACATACAATATTCACTTAAAAATCAAGCCACTGTAAGATTAAAACCAGGCAGAAACATGCTGTCCTGTAACAATGGAACAGAAAAATATTATGTAATAAATGGTTTGGGAGAAATAATTATTAATATTTGGGAAAATACATATAGTCGATGTAAATCCTCACTTCATCTAACATACCCTGAGCAAATCTAAATATTTTTCAATCTCTGAAAAGGGTAGGATGTTCTAAATTAGCTGAAAGAAGCCAGGTGTGTTGGTGGTGTAATCCCAGCTACTTGAGAGGCTGAGGCAGGAAGATCGCTTGTGCCCAGAAATTCGAGACCTGCCTGGGAAACATAGCAAGACTCCCAATCTCTTAAAGAAAAATAAAACTAGATTTTAAGATCATATCATACATGAAATATGAAGGTAATAAGTAAAATGCGGGAAAAAAGTAAAAAAACAAATCAACTGAAACAATAGGCCAACAAAAGAAAGGAATATATACGTATATTTAACTACAAAAAGTTTAAAATTTTTTTTTTTCTTTTCAGACAAAGTCTCACTCTGTCACTCAGGCTGGAGTGCAATGGCACGATCTTGGCTCACTGCAGCCTCCACCTCCCAGATTCAAGCAATTCTCCTGTCTCAGCCCCTCGAGTACCTAAGTACCTGAAACTACAGCCACAGGCCACCATGTCCAGCTAATTTTTTGTGTTTTTAGTATAGATGGGGTTTCACCATGTTGGCCAGGCTGGTCTTGAACTCCTGACCTCAAGTGATCCACCCTCCTCCACCTCCGAAAGTGCTGGGATTACAGGTGTGAGTCACCATGCCTGGCTAATCTTTATATTTAATAGAAAAAATGGAACACAAATAAATAAGGAAAATGTTGGCAACAGGCTCTGAATCCAGCCTTTCTGGGTATGACTTTGGGCAAGTTACTTGACCTCTCCATGCTTCTATTTCCTCCATCGTAGAAGACTAATTATTATACCGTAGGGCAGGATTAACTTAATTATTCCATTTAAAGCTCTTAGAACAGTAACTAGCACCAGAAAGTACCCCACAGCTGTTTGTATTTTATATTGTACTGTGTGAGAAATTCAGACACAGACAATTTATAACAGAAACACCATAACTAATTAACAATTATCAACGAACAATTCAACTTCATTAATAATGAAAACAAATCTAAAATTTTTTTTGCCTTTCTAGTTGATAAAGACTGTTAAAATAAAATAGAGTGTTCCTGCCCTAACCCTGGGGCCCTGCTCCTAAAAGCCTCCTTGGATGAAAACATTGTGATTAAGAAACTCAGGACTTTATGAAAAATTAGGGATAGGGGAGACTAAAATATTTAGAAAACCCATGTTTTTAAAAACTTTCGGGTTTTTATGTTTTAAAACTATTCCCTGCCAGGCACGGTGGCTCACACCTGTAATCCCAGCACTCTGGGAGGCCGAGGCAGGCAGATCACTTGAGGTCAGGAGTTCAAGATCAGCCTGGCCAACATGGCAAAACCCCGTCTCTACTAAAAATACAAAAATTAGCCAGGCGTGGTGTCAGGTGCCTGTAATCCCAGCTACTTGGGAGGCTGAGGCAGGAGAATCGCTTGAACCTAGGAGGCAAAGGTTGCAGTGAGCCGAGATGGCGCCATTGCACTCCAGCCTGGGTGACAAAGCGAGACTCCATCTAAAAAAAAAAAAAAAAAAGCTATTCCCTATTTTTACTAAAATACACTCATAAAGAGACTATCAGTTTTATAAAACTTAGATTGGTAACTGCTTACTGAACAATTACTTCCATTAATCTTTCCTTACTGGAGCGTAGCTTTCTAAAATCTCTCCCCTGCGGTTTCAGTGAGATGTCTGCAAATCAGTTAAGTGGGTCTATGAGGAAGAACTGTGGTATTTGTTTGCATAGGGTTCCTCATCCAAACACTGCGAGCCTTTTCAGTTATCAGCGGTTGTATGTGATGTGCAATTATAAAACAGAGAAAGAGAAAGTGGTCCAAGCAGAACATGCTATGGAAGGTTGCACCAGGGAGAGATGGTGTCACTGTCTGATATGAGCCAGTGGTCCTGGCCCAGGGATTCTGGTTCACTGGATCTGGGGATGGGGCAGGCACATGCCACTTGGAAGGCTCTGCGGGTAGTTCTAATGTGCACCCTGTCATGAATCTGTGGAAGAGGGTCGGATCAGGGAAGGGAGACTTGACTTCTACTCTTGCTCTTCCAGCAACGTGCAGCTTTACCATAAATGAAGGTTTCCATTTCCTGGGTTTTAATTTCCTCCTTTCACTGTAAAATGGAAGAGCTGGACTAAAGTGAATCCTCGTTATATGACAAGGCAGCACAATATGAGAGAAAGCACACAGGCCTTAGGGTCAGGTCACTGGAGCTGGTGTTCTCTCCAGAGTCATTCTTCCTTTCCTTCACCTTATATCTACCCTTCCCACCCTGAAATTCATCTCCCATCTGTCCCCACTCAGTCCCTTAACCACTGTCCTCTTTTTTTTTTTTTTTTTTTTTTTTTTTTT
>NC_037671.1:325173-348882 GCF_003255815.1 Theropithecus gelada
GCACTTTGGGAGGCCGAGACGGGTGGATCACGAGGTCAGAAGATCGAGACCATCCTGGCGAACACGGTGAAACCCCGTCTCTACTAAAAAATACAAAAAACTAGCCGGGCGAGATGGCGGGCGCCTGTAGTCCCAGTTACTTGGGAGGCTGAGGCAGGAGAATGGCGTAGGCCCGGGAGGCGGAGCTTGCAGTGAGCTGAGATCCGGCCACTGCACTCCAGCCCGGGCGACAGAGCGAGACTCCGTCTCAAAAAAAAAAAAAAAAAAAAAAACTTTTGTAGAGATGAGGTCTCACTATGTTGCCTAGGCTGGTCTAGAACTCCTGACTCAAGCAATTCTCCCATGTTGGCCTCCCAAAGTGCTGGGATAACAGATGTGAGCCACCACACCCAACCCCTGATACCAGTTTGGATCCTCTCTAATCCACCCTCTGCACCACCTTCTGGTATGCATCTTCCACTGCTGCTGAAACCTCTGGCTGATCACAGGAGGGTGCATTTGCTCCACCTCATATGCCAGTCATTGTATTAGATCATCAAAATCCTGGCAGTCACCAGTGAGCGATTTACATTTTTGCAATGTGGTTCCCATTATTCTACTGTCTTTCTTTCTGTAGTAAACCTTCAATGTTTCTTTGTATAAGAAATGGGCTGGGATGGTTGGGCAGGGTGGCTCACGCCACTGCATTCCAGCCTAGGCAACAGAGCAAGACTCCATCTCCAAAAAAAAAGAAGAAGGAGAAAGAGGAGGAGGAGGAAGAGAAGAAGAAGAAGAAGGAGAAGGAGAAGGAGAAGGAGAAGGAAGAAGAAAGAAGAGGCAGCAGCAGCAGCAGCAGGAGGAGGAGGAGGAGGAGGAGGGAGGAGGAGGAGAAGAAGAAATGGGCTGGGATGTTATCAAGAAGCTTTGCCATTTTGGTTTCTTTCTTTTTTTTTTTTTTTTTTTTGAGAGGGAGTCTTGCTCTGTCACTTGGGCTGGAGTGCAATGGTGCCATCTCAACTCACTGCAACCTCTGCCTCCCAGGTTGAAGTGATTCTCCTGCCTCGGCCTCCCAAGTAACTGGGATTACAGGCACCCGCCACATGCCCAGCTAATTTTTGTATTTTTAGTAGAGATGGGGTTTCACCATGTTGATCAGGTTGGTCTTGAACTCCTGATCTCATGAACCGCCTGCCTTGGCCTCCCAATGTGCTGGGATTACAGGTGTGAACCACTGCACCTGGCCCATTTTGGTTTATTCTTTGCAGTCAATCAACTTTTAAAGGACTTGTGCTTTCACCAGGAGCTGCATCCCACTTCACACAACTGGGTGCTGAGTATTCCCTGGGGCTACAATCAAAGAGACTCTTGTGGCATTCCCATCTTGCCCCTGTGGCACTAAAAACCAAAATTAGAAAGCTCTTTGAAAGTTGGAACTCTGCCTTATTTACTGTTTCTCCCCAGCCCCTATACGGTGCCTGGAATGCTTGTTGAATAAACAAATCTATCCACCTAGAACAAATATTAGAAATAGACCTTTAGAATCTCCCAGGGTCAAAACTATGTGGAAGCACAAAACAAGCACTGAATGTTTTTACTTTCTCAGTTCCCTTCTTGTCATAACCCAAACCCCACAAGTTCCAAATCATATTCAAATGTAACCGAAAGGGACAAGCTAATCCTTAGGGGTTTATGCCACTCACCCTCCGATTCCACAGGACAGTCAGCACTTCTCCTGACAAAATGTGATGCATATTTTCACCCAACAATGCTAATATTAGCAACAATCCCTCATCACCCTCTTCATCCACTCCGAGACTCGACGGCTCAGCAGTAAGGAGTTTACCTCAAAGGAAGGTGTGTGCTAGAAGCAGGTAGAGACACGCTCATTTCTAATTCTTCGAACAGACAATTCTGAATGCCAGTTGACGGTTTCGATGCGGTTTTCTGACCATCAGGTACAGACAAATTCCTTTTTGAACCTTAAAATTCCAAAGATGGGTCTCCCCTGCCTAAGTATAAAAAGTCCGCTAGGAGTAAGAATTAGAAATGAGCTTTCTCAGGGGCATTTTCACCATTAATTATCTAGAGTTTTTGTTTGTTTGTTTGTTTTTTCAGAGTAGTAGCCATCCTCTTTGTTTATCTTAATGAGCCCAGTTATGCCATCTGGTGGCCAAAATAAATTGAAAATATGCAACTATACTGTCAGAAAGTGCAAACGTGTCCTTTTTAGAGTTATTCCCTTTCGCCCCTTACTTTTCTCCCCATTTTCCATGAGCATCTATCACTCACTACATAAGGAGTGCCAGGGCATTGATCTTGATGGTGCCTGGTTCCCTACATGGAAAGGTAAGGAAGTCTGATCTTGGTATAAGTGAAACTGGTTAAGATCAAAGGAAAAAGAAGGACAAGTTAGGGACAGGACCCTTGCCCATGTCCAAAGGAACAGGATAATGTTTCCAGATGACAGAGCAAGAGCAGAAGCCAGTGCCCCTGGCTTCTCAGTAAGCAGCATGGCATTTGACTAGGAAACAGCAGAACAGCCATTGCTAAGTGAGAATCACCGTTAACACCTGAAAAAATAATAATAATAAGTAGCTGCTCCAAATGTGTCCAAACCTCCTGGTCTGAATGGATTACATTCCCAAGTACCAAAATAAAAATTAACTGAGAGTATCTCCAAGTCACTATCGACGATCTCTGAGGAATCACAAAGAGGCTGAAAGGTATTAGAAGTTGGAGATTGTGTGGCTCTGACTCCCAAAGATGGAAAAAAGATGAATGTTGAAAATTACAGCCGGGCGCGGTGGCTCAAGCCTGTAATCCCAGCACTTTGGGAGGCTGAGACGGGCGGATCACAAGGTCAGGAGATCGAGACCATCCTGGCTAACACGGTGAAACCCCGTCTCTACTAAAAAATACAAAAAACTAGCCGGGCGAGGTGGCGGGCGCCTGTGGTCCCAGCTACTCCGGAGGCTGAGGCAGGAGAATGGCGTAAACCCGGGAGGCGGAGCTTGCAGTGAGCTGAGATCCGGCCACTGCACTCCAGCCTGGGCGACAGAGCCAGACTCAGTCTCAAAAAAAAAAGAAAATTACAGATCAGGCCAGGTGTGGGGGCTTGCGCCTATAATCCTAGCACTTTGGTAGGCTGAAGCAGGTGGATCACTTGAGTTCAGGAGTTGAAGACGAGCCTGGGCAAAACCCCATCTCTACAAAAAATACAAAAATTAGCCCAGCACAGTGGCTCACGCCTATAATCCCAACACTTGGGGAGGCCGCAGTGGGCAGATCACCTGAGGTCGGCAGTTCGAGACCAGCCTGACCAACATGGAGAAACCCTGTCTCTCCTAAAAATACAAAATTAGTCGGGCATGGTGGCGCATGCCTGTAATATTAGCTACTCGGGAGGCTGAGGTGGGAGAATCACTTGAGCCTGGGAGGCGGAGGTTGCAGTGAGCCGAGATCGTGCCATTGCACTCCAGCCTGGGCAAGAAGAGCAAAACTCCGTCCCAAAAACAAACAAAAAAAATAGCCAGGTGTGGTGGTGCACACCTGTAGTCCCAGCTACTTGGGGGACTGAGGCAGTAGGATCACTTGAGCCCAGGAAGTCAAGGCTTGCAGTGAGCCAAGATCACATCACTGTACTCCAGCCTGGGTGACAAAGCAAGACTGTCTCAAAACTAAAAAAGAAAACTACAGATAAGTGACCTTGGCAATGACTGTAGGCAAAAACCCTCAAATGAGATAGAGAAAGATGTTTTTTAAAGTGTGTTGTGAGCCCCGAAAAGAGCTGAGTATAGTCACCAAGGGCCCCTGGGGGCTCCACAAGGTCAGGTTGTCCTCACTCTGTGCTCTCATATCGGGGTTGCTAGACAGATGGAGCCAGGGAGTGTGACAGGCAGGGGTCTGCCTTTGATTAAGGCATTTCCTGGCATTCCAAAGTACATACTTCTGGAATAAATGAAGAAATATGGAATAAGTAATGGTACAGTTAGGATAAACTGGAACTCATTAAATTATAGTGTCTTAAGGTGCTAGAGGGTTCTCACTTCAATCCTGCTCTGTCCAATACTTCTTTTTTTTTTTTTTTTTTAAATGGGGTTTGCTCTTTTTGCCCAGGCCGAAGTGCAATGGCATGATCTCAGCTCACTGCAACCTCCACCTCCCAGGTTCAAGCGATTCTCCTGCCTCAGCCTCCTGAGTAGCTATGATTACAGGCACGCACCACTACACCCGGCTAATTTTGTATTTTTAGTAGAGACGGGATTTATCCACGTTGGTCAGGCTGGTCTCAAACTCCCGACCTCAGGTGATCTCCCCACCTTGGCCTCCCGAAGTGCTGGGACTACAGGTGTGAGCCACCAAGCCCAGCCTCTCCAATACTTTTATCATGTGTTGCATGTTATATAGAGGCCACGTTTAGCATATATATGAATGACATAGTTTGAAGAAATAGCAAACCCATTGAATTCCAGAATCAGTGCGCAAAATCCATCTTGACAGTCCACATAGAATTTTTTTTTTTTTTTTTTTTTTTTGAGACAAGGTCTCACTCTGTCACCCAGGCTGGAATTCAGTGGCAAAATCATAGCTCACTGCAGCCTTGAACCCCTAAGCTCAAGGGATCCTTTCGCCTCAGCCTCCCAATAGCTAGGACTATAGGCATGTCACCACACCCCACTAATTTTTTAAGTGTTTAAAAAAACACTTCCTTCCCGTCCCCCGACTCCTGCTCTCAATCAAACTCTTCAAAAGACGTGTTCCCATGACTCTGTTGGAGATCATGTTCTCTGGAAACAGATACCGAGATAAAGTTGGGATGCAAGACGTTAATTAGGAATTAACACCTATGAATAAGGGCGCGGAAGCAGGAGTGGGTAGAGGGAGAAGTTAAACTGAGCTGCAGGCCCAACCACACCTCTCATAACTCTGCGGAGAGCTTGGGGTAGTATTGTCTATCAAAGCAAAAAAAGTTGAACTGAAAGAGCCAGGCATTTACATCCAGCCCTGCTCAGTCACCACATGCTGCTGCCAGGAGAAAGGGTGTGACCAGGAAGAGGAGCCTGGCAGCTCTTTGCAGCCCGGGAACCCTGAAGGAGCTGATGGCTTGAGGCTGTCTGTGACTGCTCTCCCATAGCTGGGCAACAAGTCCTTCCTTGGGAGAGATCCGAGCAGCACGTCTCCATCTCCACGACACTCTCCTTACTTCCATTCCCCTCTGCCACCACTGCAATCCACCTTCCATCTTCGTTTATCCTCCGCTCATCCCATCCCTTTGCTCCACACCAAATCCAGTGGGCCCTTATTGGTTCTTACCTTACAGCTGACCTCTCTCTCATTTATTGAAGTTATCAATTTCTACAATAACTTCTCCTCTCTGTCCTTAACCTCTCTACCCACACCTTCCTGGCCTGTTCAGGGGTCCTGTCCTCCATGCACTGCCCAAGCACTGGGACTCCATTCTCAATCCATCCTCCTCTTCCTCCATATCCTCCCAGGCAATCCCACCCACTGTCAGGGTTTTCATTCCTGTTTATGTGGCAATGACTTTGAAATGTACTCTCCAGCTATCCTCTCTGCTAGGCTTCCAATTCCCATATCTAATTGGCTGCTGGCTATCTCCATGCTAAGAGCTGTCAGAACTGTGACATTCCACTTCTCCTTTCCCACTGTGTTCCTGCCCTGAAGAAGGCTCATTCTTCCAGTACAAGAAACCAGGGACCCTTTGGACCGGCCCTGTCAAGTTTCTTTTCTTGGCAGCCACCCCCGCTGGGTCCTGTTTGGGCATGGGTATGAAAGCACTCCGAACAGTATCAAGGACTCTGTATATGGAGATTTGCATCACTGACATATAAATAGCTGATGCTGGTGCTGAAACCAAAAGAATATTCGTCACTGATCACACCCACTACTTGCCCAACCAGGTGTGAACCTCTGACTCAGTGGGTCCACAGGAGTTACTCAGAACTTCCTAGGTATAGGTGATGAGAGACGGTATTCGTTTACTTTACAGCTTGAAGAATCTGTAAAGAAAATCTGAAGAAAAGAGCTCTCTGGAGGCCAGGCAGGGTGGCTCACGCCTGTAATCCCAGCACTTTGGGAGGCGGAGGTGGGCGGATCATGAGTTAAGGAGATTGAGACCATCCTGGCTAACACGGTGAAACCCCGTCTCTAAGAAAAAAATAAACACAAAATAAATACAAAAAATTAGCCATTAGTGGTGGCGGGCACCTGTAGTCCCAACTACTGGGGAGGCTGAGGCAGAAGAATGGCGTGAACCCGGGAGGCAGAGCTTGCAGTGAGCCGAGATCGCATCACTGCACTCCAGCCTGGGCGACAGAGTGAGACTCCGTCTCAAAATAAAAGAGTTCTCTGGGCCGGGCACGGTGGCTGACGCCTGTAATCCCAGCACTTTGGGAGTTGAGGTGTCAAGGCCTCAACTGAGGCGGGGGGATCACTGAGGTGGGGGGATCACGAGGTCAGTAGCTGGAGACCAGCGTGGCCAACATGGTGAAACCCCGTCTCTACTAAAAATACAAAAATTAGCTGGGTATGGTGGCATGCACCTGTAGTCCCAGCTGCTCGGGTGGCTGAGGAAGGAGAATCGCTTGAACCCAGGAGGCAGAGGTTGCAGTGAGCCGAGATTGCACCACTGCACTCCAGCCTGGCGACAGAGCGAGACTCCGTCTCAAAACAACAACAAAGAGTTATCTGAGCAGGCAGCTTTTAGTCACACCATTTATTTCCAGGCCTATACCTGTGTGGCAAAGGTTTAAATAGGAGGTATTTCTCAAGGAAAATTATCTCCAGTTTATTTAAATATACCATGCTTGGTGTATATATGTCCTCTCTTTCCAAATTGGAATTTCCAGTTAAATTCAAGGAATAATTATCAAGCAAATACAACATGCCAAGAGCAGGGCTAAGTACAGGACAGTTCCTGCCTTAAGAAATCTAAAGAATGGTGAAAAGATAAGTCTAATGGAAGCGCATTCCAGTTTGGCGATGAGCACACAAGTCATAGCAGCTAAGTGCCATGGGTTCCAGAGAAGGGAAGTGTCTCCATCCAGGCTGGCTTCATAAGGGCTTCTGAGATAGGCCTAAAGGATAGATCAAATTTCAGGGAGTGAGCACAAGACAGGAATAAGCAAGAAATAATGATGACACACAAGGAATGGAGAGGAAAGAATGCCATCAGAGGAATATCTTCGGAGAATTGCATAATAAACAAAGAGTGATGGTAAGGAAATTTTCTTATAGCTAAGGCCAAATATTGAGACTACAGAAATATCCTGGGAGGTTAGAGAGAGGCAAGGTCATGGGGGTAAGATTGCTTTTTTATTTGGTTGGGTTTTTTTTTTGTTTCGGTTTTTTGTTTTTTTTTTTTTTTTTTTGGAGAAGGAGTCTCCCTCTGTCACCCTGGCTGGAGGGTAATGGTGCAATCTCAGCTCACTGCAACCTCCGCCTCCTGGGTTCAAGCAATTCTCCTGCCTCAGCCTCCTGAGTAGCTTGGATTACAGGTGCCCACCACCTCGCCTGGCTAACTTTTGTATTTTTAGTAGAGACAGGGTTTCACCCTGTTGGCCAATCTGGTCTCGAACTCCTGACCTCAGGTGATCCACTCACCTTGGCCTCCCAAAGTGGTGGGATTATAGGTGTGAGCCACGTACCCAGCCAGATTGTTAAAATAATATTATTACAAGGAGGAGGGTAGAAAAGGCCAAATCACTGCCCCATTAACTTTTCCTAGGCCCCAGCTCAGACCCCAACTCTTTTTAGACTCCCCTTTTCTACCATCATGGGTAGCACGGGTGTTGTGGCTCTGAGATCCCTCTTCTATCCAGCTCCCTGAAAAGGACAATGCCCACTAAAGGCTTGCTGGGAATTATCTGCCACTTCCAGTTTGGTAGAATGTTTCTCTAAGGATCTCTTGAGCCCAGGAATTCAAGATCAGCCTGGGAAACATGGAAAAAACCTGTCTCTACAAGAAATGCAAAAATGAATAGGGTGTGGTTGTGTGCGCCTGTAGTCCCAGCCACTCAGGAGGCTAAGACAGGAGGATTGCTTGAGCCCAGGAAGTCAAGGCTGCAGTGAGCCATGATCACACCACTGTACTCCAGCCTGGGCAACAGAGCAAGACCCCATCTCAAAAAAAAGTTTCCCTAATGTTGCCCACATGGGTAACTCCCTCCCACCTATCCCAGTTGTAATTAAGTGATACTCTAGTCCTTGTTCTTAAATGAAGGAAGTGACCATTTGTGAGGACAAGAATGTTCTGGGCCTGGTGACCTCCCAAAGTCAGCTTGGCAGCAAATCTTCCCATTTGCTTTGGGAAAGCCCTAAAAAAACCAGACTATGGGATGCTGATAGTGGTTATAATTGCCAACGAGGTTAGGGTTTTAACACATGACGCATGCTAAGTAGTCAAAATTCCCCATTTTACGGAAAGAGAAACTGAAGCTCAAAGATGCTATCTGCAATCCCCCTACGTGGAGACACAGGCTGAGTCTAGTTTCTCAAGGCCTTGGCAGGGCCTGAGGGAGTGGGTAACATTGGTATGGCTTGTATACATGTATGAATTTTGTATCTGCGAAGCAATATGGATAAATAGCCTGTAAGGAAGGAAAAGATGAGACACTACTTACTGCAGCTCCAAACAAAACTACATAGAGGCCAGACACGGTGGCTCATGCCTGTAATCCCAGCATTTTGGGAGGCCAAGGTGGGTGGACCACCTGAAGTCAGGAGTTCGAGATCAGCCTGGCCAACATGGTGAAACCCCATCTCTACTAAAAATACAAAAATTAGCTGGGCGTGGTGGCACACGCCTGTAATCCCAGCTACTCAGGAGGCTGAGGCAGAAGAATCACTTGAATCTGGGAGGCAGAGGTTGCAGTGAGCTAAGATCATGCCACACTGCATTCCAGCCTGGCAACAGAGCGGGATTCTGTCTAAAAAAATAAATAAATAAAAAATAAGTAATAATAATAATAATAATAAAAGCCAGGTGCAGTGGCTCACCCCTGTAATTCCAGCACTTTGGGAGGCCGAGGAGGGTGGATCACCTGAGATCAGGAGTTCAAGACCAGCCTAGCCAACATGGTGAAACCCCATCTCTACTGAAAATACAAAAAATTAGCTGGGCGTGGTGGCGGGTCCCTGTAATCCCAGGTACTCAGGAGGCTGAGGCAGGAGAATCGCTTGAACCTGGAGGGGTAGAGGCTGCAGTGAGCCAAGGTCATGCCATTGCACTCCAGCCTGGGCAATAAGAGTGAAACTCCGTCTCAATAAATAAATAAATAAATAAATAAATAAATAAATAAATAAAGATAATGTTTGGTTCAATACAATGGCCTAACTTCATAGGTGTTTACTTTTCCCAGTTATCAAGAAGACTAGAGCAGGCAGTCCAGGGCTGACACAGCTGCTCCAATCGCCAGAGATGCAATCTCCTACTAGATGTCTTCACATCTACCTTTCTATGTCACATGTGCAAGATGGCTGCTCTGCCTTCAGACATCACATCTACATTCCAGGCAGAAAGGAGGAGGAAAGAGCAAAAGATATGTTCCAACCAAATCCATCTTAAATAAACAAACAAGGGGAGGGGTGGCAGGAGCAAATTCAAAAAAAGAAGAAGAAAAACAAACAAACAAAAACAGGAAAGCCCTTGTTTCCCTGAAAGCCCCACCAAGCCGACTTCTACTGATGACTCATTACCCAAACAGTCATGTGGCCAGCCCTGGATTCAAGGGAGTCTGGGGAGATGAGTGCTTCAAAGAGGCACATGGATGCCACAGACAAAATCAAGTTTCCATGGTTAAAGGAGAAGAGGATGATGGAGTTTGGGGAGGCAGCAGCCTATGTCTGCCACAGAAGATATCAAGATACAGAGCAACATGAGAAGATGGGGCAGGCTGCCAAGAAAGGCCACTGGGGACAGGTGAGGAGCAGGTGACGCTGGCGTTGCTCCATCCAAGGAGCCCGCACCTACAGCGGCTTGCGCTCCTGTTCCTGTGGGTGTAGGCACGAGGCTGATGTTGAGAGAGTGGGTTGTTTCTGTTGGGGTTCAGAACACAATACCCCAAAGTATGGCACTGAGTACTTAACTAAAGGACATTGGAAGACCTCAGAAGCAGCCTCAGATCCAAGGTCCCTCTGACCCGCTCCTGCCCTCTTCTGTCTCTCTTGTCCCTCATTCTCCCCTGAGGTGAGTCATAGAAACCAGAAAGCTCTTCCCCAAAGCAGGTCCTAGAAACTAGAACCCTTTTTCCCAACCCTTTTTCCCCAAAGCAAAAGCCATAAAAACTGGAATTATTACTCTAAACTCTCCCTGACTTTTTGTCCAGAAGATGGCCATAAAGAAATTCTCAGCTAGGTGTGGTGGCTTCTATCTGTAATCCCAGCACTTTGAGAGGGCAAGGTGGGAGGATCACTCGAGGCCAGGAGTTTGAGATCGGCCTGGACAACATAGTAAGACTCCCATCTCTCCAAAACTTTTTTTTTTTTTTAATTAAACTTAGCTAAGCATGGTGGTACACTTGTAGTCTCAGCTACTTAGGAGGCTGAGGTGGGAGAGGCCCCGCTCTGGCTGTAACTGCTTTATCACAGGGAGTGCCTATCTGTGGGCTGCTTTCTACACATCAAAGTATTTTCAGAAAGAGCCAACATCAGCCTTGGAAAAAAGGAGGAAGGGCCATGGAGAGTCTCCCTCTATCTTCCCTTTATCTGTGATGTGAGAGTGCACATGCCTGTGTGCACATACACTGCCCGTCCCACACACACACCCACAGGCACATAGGGTGGAGAACCTGGTGGGCAGAGCTTAAGCCACTGAATGTTTCAGTAGGAATCATGATATCTAAAAATAGAATAGCTGATAGGTTAAGGGGGTTCTCACTACTCACAGTTCCTGGAATTATATACAATTGCATCTTGGAAACTCAACAAATAAACAGTTAGTATGGAATTAAGGAATCAAAGTTTGGTGAAGTTCAAAGAAGCTGATGTTACTCACAAGAGTAAACAGAGAAGAGGCCGGGCACAGTGGCTTCACGCCTGTAATCCCAGCACTTTGGGAGGCCAAGACGAGCAGATCACTTGAGGTCAAGAGTTTGAGACCAGCCTGGCCAACATGGTGAAACGCTGTTCTCTACTAAAAATACAAAAATTAGCTGGGCATGGTGGCAGGCATCTGCAATCCCAGCTACATGGGAGGCTGAGGCAGGAGAATCACTTGAACCCAGGAAATAGAGGTTGCAGTGATCACTTGAACCCAGGAAATAGAGGTTGCAGTGAGCCGAGATCACACCACTGTACTCCAGCCTGGGCGACAGAGTGAGACTCCCTCTCAGAAAAAAAAAAAAAGTAAATTGAGAGGAAAGCACAGGCCAGGGTAAAGAGCTCCACGTAGGGCCGGGCACAGTGGCTCACGCCTGTGGTCCCAGCACTTTGGGAGGCCGAGGTGGGCGGATGGCATGAACCCAGGAGACAGAGCTTGCAGTGAGCCGAGATCGCACCACTGCACTCCAACCTGGGCAACAGAGCGAGACTCCATCTCAAAAAAAATAAATAAATAAAAAAGAGCTCTGTGTATAATTCGGGTATAATGCTGAGGACATTTGGAGTGCAGCCAACAGCCCCCTTGCAGAGACCCAGTATTCATTGTCCCATTCCTTGTTCTAACAGAATCCCAATTTCATTTTGTTTAGCAAAGTTCTATGCTTTAAAATTTTTTTTGCCTCAAACTGACATGCAGGTAGGAGTGGTGGTGTGGCATAGGGCTGGCCAATGAGATGTTAGCCTAAGTCACATAAAGGGGACTTTCAGAAAAGTTTTTTTCTAGGACTGACTCAGTTGGCATGGGCCCCCTTTGCCTTTTACTCTTCACTTCTTCCAGCCTGAAACAAAACCCTGATGGTCTGAACTCCAGCCATCAACATGAGACACTTAATCATTTATTCAGCAAATACATGCCAGGCACTGTTTTCAATTCTGGGAACTTACCATAAAGAAAACAGATAAAAATCTCTGCCTTCAAGGAGCTTACAGTCTAGTGAGAGGAAACAAATTATAAGCAAACAAATATTTCAGAATATGGTAAGTGTTGAGGAAAATAAATTAATAAATGAGATTCTTATTCTTATTATCTTTAGGGACACTCTCGCTCCATCTCCTTCTGTTGCTCACACTGGAGTACAGTGGTCTGATCATAGCTCACTGTAACCTCAAACACCTGGGCTCAAGTGATCCTCCTGCCTCAGCCTCCTGAGTAGCTGGGACTACAGGCATATACCGCTACATCTGGCTAATTAAAAAAAAAAAAAAATTTCTGGAGAGATGGAGTCTTGCTACATTCCCCAGGCTGGTCTCAAGCTCCTGGCCTCAAGTGATCTTCCTATCCCAGCTTCACAAGGGGCTGGGATTATAGGTGTGAGCCATGATACCACCCAGAAATGAGATGCTTTTTATTTTTATTTGTTTGTTTGTTTGTTTGTTTGTTTTGAGACAGAGTTTCACTCTGTCACCCAGGCTGGAGTGCAGGGGCACATTGTCGGCTCACCTCAGCCTCTGCCTCCAGGTTCAACTGATTTTCATGCCTCGGCCTCCCAAGTAGCTGGGGTTACAGGATTATGCCACTACACCCAGCTACTTATGTATTTATTTATTTATTTATTTATTTATTTTTATTTCTGAGATGGAGTCTCGCTCTGTCGCCCAGGCTGGAGTGCAGTGGTGCGATCTCGGCTCACCGCAAACTCTGTCTCCCGGGTTCACGCCATTCTTCTGCCTCAGCCTCCCTAGTAGCTGGGACTACAGGCGCCCGCCACCATGCCCAGCTAATTTTTTGTATTTTTAGTAGAGACGGGGTTTCACCGTGATCTCGATCACCTGACCTTGTGATCTGCTCGCCTAGGCCTCCAAAAGTGCTAGGATTACAGGCGTGAGCCACCGCACCCAGCCTATTTTTTTAATTTTTATTTTTAGTAGAGATAGGATTTCACTATGTTGGCCAGGCTAGTCTCAAACTCTTGATCTCAAGTGATCCACCAGCCTCAGCTTCCCAAAGTATAGGGATTACAGGCATAAGCCATTGCACCTGGCCCAGAAATGAGATTCCTGATGCTGGATCAAGTCAGGGTGGTGGCTCAGAAGGCTGGTTGGACCTGGGGGTTGTAAAGGTAGCCAGGGTTTGTTTTAATCAGGTGTGGTAAGGCATGCAGACACAGGAATCACTTTCATGGAGGAAGAAATTTACTCACAGTTCCCTAGAAACATGCATGAGGCATGGCATGGCATGCAGAGGGTGCCCCATGGGGAAGCACCTGAGTCAGTCAGGAGGTAGCAGGAGTGAAAGGAAAATGTGGGCAAGAGCCTTAACTGTGGTTTCACAGGCAGGAGTGTGCAGGCAGGTAAGCAAGTTCAGGCTTGGCTAGTTTGAATAATTTCAGCAGCCTCTGCGGCGTAGGGGCTGTCCCTAGCTGTCTAGTACTGGTCCTGGGGTGACTAGCGGAATTGCAGCTAGGAGTGGCAGAGCCTGATGAAGGCGGTGGTTGGGAGGATGGGGTCTAGACTGGTTGATCTACATGTGACAGGCGAGTTCTTTGCTTCTAGGAATTACTTCAACCTGGGAGGGGCAGTCACTCCAGGGTCAGCAAGACCCAGAGATGTGGAAGCATCAGAATACAGAAACTAGAAAACATGGTTAATTATACTAGGTTCTTGTCAATATTGCTATGCGATTAGGACCCCTGCTCTCACCTCTATATTTATTCTAAATCCAGAAAAATTAAACTCTCAATTTTTTATGCCACTGCTTTTCAGGTTTCTATTACTGGTTAGGTGAATGCCAGGCCTGTACTGATAATGATCCTAAAGAAGACTCCTCTTTCATACGGTCTAGTAACCGGTTCTGAGATCTTATCCATATAAATAGGCTGTTAGTCAAACAAAACAAACAGCAAGACAAGTAATAGATCCTTCACAGAGTAACTACTCTCATCTACGTGCGTATACACACACACACACACACACACACACACACAAGTGCGAAAATAAAATGATTTTTAACAGACTTTTTCTGAAGATTGAAGATTTTGAAACAGTTTGAAAAAATAGTTTCAAAAGTGGTCCTAAAGTTAGCCTTACATCAATGCATTAAATATTAAGTTTTTCTTTTCTTTTTTTTTTTTTTTTTTTGAGATGGAGGCTCACTCTGTCACCCAGGTTGGAGTGCAGTGATGCCATCTCGGCTCACTGCAACCCCCGTCTCCTGGGTTCAAGTGATTCTGCTGCCTCAGCCTCCCGAGTAGCTGGGATTACAGGCATGAACCACCATGCCTGGCCAGCCAATATCTTTGTATTTTTAGTAGAGACGGTGTTTCACCATGTTGGCCTCAAACTCCTGACCTCAAGTGATCCGCCCGCCTGGGCCTCCCAATTTTAGTTTCTACCCATATCTTTGCTGAAAAATGGGAAAACAAAGAGAGAACAAGAGCCGGGTCTTTCTTATCCCAAGCCTGCTACATAATTTGCATTTTCTGCTTTGCCCCTGCAGGTGGCTGAGTTTTCAACCTTTGCTATAGACAAAGGCTCAGGTCTCCCTTCCCCATTTCCCACTGTGCCTCACTTCTCTTTTACTCTCTCCATATATCCTCGTTTCTCTTTTTGTTCATATAAGGTTAATATTTAGCCTGGGCACAGTGGTTCATGCCTGTAATCCCGGCACTTTGGGAGGCTAAGGTGGGAGATCATGAGGTCAGGAGATCGAGACCATCCTGGCTAACACAGTGAAACTCCGTCTCTACTAAAAAAATACAAAAAATTAGCTGGTGTGGTGGTGGGCGCCTGTGGTCCCAGCTACTTGGGAGGCTGTGGCAGGAGAATGCCTGAACCCAGGAGACAGAGGTTGCAGTGAGCCGAGATCGTGCCACTGCACTCCAGCCTGGGTGACAGAGTGAGACTCCGTCTCAAAAAAAAAACAAAACTGGATTTTTATGTGGAATCTCCAATTCTTAATCGTTGAGATTGAAGACTTTTTTTATTTTCTTTTCTTTTCTTCCTTTCCTTTCCTTTCCTTCTTTCTTTCTTTCTTTTGTTATTTTTTGAGACAGAGTCTTGCTCTGTGACCCAAGCTGGAGTGCAGTAGCACAGTCAAAGTTTTCTGCAGCCTTGACCTCCTGGGCTCAAGCAATCCTCCCAACTCAGCCTCCCCAGAAGCTGGGACTACAGGTGTGTAGCATCATGCCTGGCTAATTTTTGTATTTTTTGTAAAGACAGGGTCCTACTATGTTGCCCAGACTGGTCTCTCCTGGGCTCAAGCAATCCTCACAACTCGGCCTCCCAAAGTGCTGGAGTTGCATGCATGAGCCACTGCTCCCAGGCCCTGAAGGCAACATTTTGGATAAACATTCTTTTAGCAAATTACATGTTTCTGCAGAGTATACTCAGGCAGTAGGCCATCAGTTTGCACCTCTATTATGCTGAACAACTGAGATAAGAAATTGTTGCAAAGAAAGGAAGGGGACAAGCAAAGAACTGGCTGACAGTAACAAAGACTGGGAAACAGACAAGAAGAGACCCAAGGTGATGGGATGAAAAAAGAAAAAACAGGTGGAAAGAAAAACATTGATGAATGCGATTGAGAAGAGATTGGGGGCCAGATGCAGTGGCTCACGCCTATAATCCCAGCCCTTTGAGAGGCCAAGGCAGGCGGATCACTTTGGGTCAGGAATTTAAGACCAGCCTGGCCATCTCTACTAAAAATAGAAAAAAATTAGCCAGGCACGGCAGCACATGCCTGTAGTCCCAGCTACTTGAGAGGCTGAGGCATGAGAATTGCTTGAACCCGGGCGCTGGCAGAGGTTGCAGTGAGCTGAGATCATGCCACTGCACTTCAGCCTGGATGATAGAGTGAGACCCCATCTCAGTTTAAAAAAGAGAAAAACAAAGAAGAAGAAGAAGAAGAAGAGGAAGAGGAAGAGGAAGGGGAAGGAAAAGAAGAAAGAAGAAGAAGAGACTGGGCAAGAATGAAGAAGAGAGGAAGAAAATATTGGGGCTCAGAAAACAATACCCCAAAGCGTGGCACCTTGGTATGCTGAGTACTTTGAACTGAAGGACATTGGGAAGTCTCAGAAGCAGCCTCGAAACCAAGATCCCTCTGACCTTCTCCTGCCCCTCCTGTCTCTTGCCCCTCGTTCTCCCCTAAAGTGAGCCACAGAAGCCAGAATTAGTCTTCCCTAAGACAAGTCAGAAACCAGAACCCCTTTTCCCCAAAGCCAGCCATAAAAACTAGAATTATTTCTTCTACTGCTGCCTGTCTAAGACATGACCATAAAGAAATTGTCTGACCTACCCTTGTCTGACGGTGGGCCATAAGACCCTCATTCCAGAGGGGTCCTGTCCCATACCTGGCTGGAAGAAATGCTGCAACAGAGAGGCCAAGAAGAATCTGGACAGACAGGCCTTGCTGGATTCCCCCATTAGATCATACCTTTTCTGTCCATCATATTTCCACATGACCATCCATTCATCATCAACTCTAAGCGTTAAAATGGAGAATTTTCCCTGTGGGTCTTCATTCTTTTTTTTTTTTTTTTTTTTTTTTTTTTTTTTTTTTTTTTGAGACGGAGTCTCACTCTGTCGCCCAGGCTGGAGTGCAGTGGTGCAATCTCGGCTCACTGCAACCTCTGCCTCCCGTGTTGAAGCCATTCTCCTGCCTCAGCCTCCTGAGTAGCTGGGACTACAGGCTCATGCCACCACACCCAGCTAACTTTTTTTTGGTGGGGGTTGTTTTGTTTTGTTTTGTTTTCTTTTGTTTATTTTAGTAGAGATGGGATTTTACCGTGTTGGCCAGGCTGGTCGTGAACTCCTGACCTCAAGTGATCTGCCCGCCTTGGCCTCCCAAACTGCTGGGATTATAGGCATAAGCCACCATGCCCAACCCCTGTGGGTCTTCATTCTAAAGGCTACCAGGACACATGAAACTTGGATTCAATAAATGTTTTTCTCTCGTTAACCTGTTTTTTGTTAGAGGACCGTGGCTGAGACTTTTATGATGGAAAGGAAAGGTATCGCAGAAAAGGTATGCCCTTTTCTGCTCCTAAAAGGGCAAGGAAGGTGGAGAAGAAAGTGAGAAAAAGGAGATTTGAAGAGATAGGAGGAAGTGGGCTGCTATAGGTAGAGGGTGGAGATTTAAAGTCATTCAACAGGCTCGGCACGGTGGCTCACGCCTGTAATTCCAACATTTTGGGATGCCAAGGTGAGTGGATCACTTGAGGTCAGGAGTTCAAAACCAGCCTGGCCAACATGGTGAAACCCTGTCTCTTCAAAAATACAAAAAATTAGGCCGGACGCAGTGGCTCACGCCTGTAATCCCAGCACTTTGGGAGGCCGAGGCGGGCAGATCACAAGATCAGGAGATCGAGACCATCCTGGCTAACACAGTGAAACCCCGTCTCTACTAAAAATACAAAAAATTAGCCGGGCTTGGTGGTGGGCACCTGTAGTCCCAGCTACTCAGGAGGCTGAGGCAGGAGAATGGCGTGAACCTGGGAGGCGGAGCTTGCAGTGAGCTGAGATCGTGCCACCAAGCCAGTGCACCACCGCACTCCAGCCTGGGTGACAGAGCGAGATTCTGTCTCAAAAAAAAAAAAAAATTCAAAAAATTAGCCGGGTGTGGTGGCTGGAGCCTATAATCCCAGCTACTTGGGAGGTTGAGGCAAGAGAATCTCTTGAACCCAAGAGGTGGAGTTTGCAGTGAGCCAAGATCACACCACTGCACTCCAGCCTGGGCAACAGAGTGAGACTGTATTAAAAAAAAAAAAAAAGAAAGAAAGAAAAAAGAAAAAAACAGAAAGAAAAAAAAAGTCATTCAACAGAAAGAGACAGGAATATGCAGGCACTGTGGAGAGAACAGTGGCTCTATGTGGTTAAAGGGAAGCCCACAAGTTTTCCAGCCTTTGGGAGTCTGTGCTGTTATAATTTATATACAGGTTTTAGTCCACAGTTCCTGGCTTATAGTTCTCACCACCCCTGTTACAGTCTGTTGTTGTAATGTTGGGTGCTTTAGGCCTCAGAAGCAGACCTCAATAAACAGAAATACCTCCTGCCCTCATTTCATCTGCTCCTTTATCTCTCCAAGGCAGGAATCTTTGCCCATCTTTCTGTCTTTGACCTACCCTATCTGACTATAGGTCATAAGACTCCCATTTCAGAAAGGAATGGAAGGAAGAGGAGGAAGAAAGGCTGCACAGAGAGGCCAAGATGAATCTGGACAGGACTCGCTGGGTTTCCCCACTCTGTCTATTAGTATTAGATCATGTCCTTTTTGTCCAATCACATTTTGACATGGTTGTCCATGCTTCAGTCATGCCTGTCCAGTGAAGTCTCCATAAACGCCCAAGAGGACAGGGTTCAGAGAGCTTCTGGAGAGCTGAACACATGGAGGTTCCTGGAGGGTGCTGCACCCAGGGAGGACACGGAAGTTCAGTGCCCCTTCTCCCTGTGCATCTCTTCATCTCTAGCCTTTGTAATAAACCAGTAAACGTAAGTGTTTATTTAACTGAACCCAAAGAGGGGGTTGTGGGAATCCCAGCTTGAAGCTGGTGGGTCAGAAGTTTCCAAGGCCAAAACCGTGACCAATTTTGGGGGGCGCAGTACTGGGGACTGAGCCCTCAACCTGTGGAATCTGACGCTATCCCTAGGTAGATAGTGTCAAAATTGGATTGGAAGACACCCAACTGGTGTCTGCTGCAGACTTAAGTGCTTGCTTGATATGTCTCTTGTTTTGTCTCTAACAAAACTCCTCACATCTGGTCACAGAAGCTTTCTGGTCGATTGTCGTGAGTAAGAGAGTAGGAAAAAGCACATTGAGTGTTGTTTTTCCCACACAGAGAGCATCACTTTTTCTTTGATAGTTAAATAACTCAGGCCCACACTTTTCTACAGCTGCAGGAAGTCCAGGGCCCTGGCTCAGGAAGTGGTGCCATTTCCCTGGGCAATATCACCTCTTGCTTTTCCTTTCTTTCAACACCTCCCTGTGGGGGTCCAGCTCCTTCAGCCCTTCCCTTTCTTTACCAGCTGACACTGGACTAGGGGTCAACACAGCTTCAGTGGAGGCTTGAGCCATGGGTAGGCCAGCCAGAATTCTACAGGGGACAAGTAGAATTCCATACCAGAGATGACCATTCCTAAAATAATATCTATGCAAGGTGCCCTATTCTGGAAATTTCTCACCACCGCTCTGCTCAAGGAAGACACCCTTTCTCTTCATTGTGCTCAGCAATGGGGCATCTCTTTGATCAGACTCTGCCTGAATTTCATGTAGTCAAAGAACACATTAAAATGTTTTCTTTCACACAAGAACCCCAGAGGGGCTGGGAACTAGAAGAGTTGTATTCTTTCATTTATTTATTTATTTATTTATTTATTTATTTATTTATTTATTTTGAGACAGAATCTTGCTCTGTTGCCCAGGCTGGAGTGCAGTGGCGCGATCTCAGTTCACTGCAACCTCCACCTTCTAGGTTCAAGCAATTCTCCTGCCTCAGCCTCCTGAGTAGCTGGGATTCCAGACACCTGCCACCACGCCTGGCTATTTTTTTAATTTTTTTAATTTTTTATTTTTTTGTATTTTTAGTACAGACAGGTTTTCACCATGTTGACCAGGCTGGTCTCGAACTCCTGACCTCAAGTGATCTGCCCACCTCGGCCTCCCAAAGTGCAGGGATTACAGGCATGAGCCACCGCACCCAGCCAAATTTCTGTATTTTCTTTTTTAATTTATTATTATTATTATTTTATTTTGAGATGGAGTCTCGCTGTGTCGCCAGGCTGGAGTGCAGTGGCACGATCTCAGCTCACTGCAACCTCCACCTCCCGGGTTCAAGCGATTCTCCTGCCTCAGCTTCCTGAGTAGCTGGGACTATAGGCAAGCGAGACCACTCCCAGCTAATTTTTGTATTTTCAGTAGAGACGGGGTTTCACTATGTTAGCCAGGATAGTCTCGATCTCTTGACCTCGTGATCTGCCCACCCTGGCCTCCCAAAGTGCTAGGATTACAGGCATGAACCACTGGCTTTCATTTTTATTTTTGAGACAGAGTTTCACTGTTGTCACCCAGGCTGCACTGCAACCTCCCCCTACTGGGTTCAAGTGATTCTCCTGCCTCAGCCTCCTCAGTAGCTGGGTCTACAGGCATGCGCCACTACGCCCGGATAATTTTTTTGTATTTTTAGTAGAGACGGGGTTTCACCATTTTGGCCAGGTTAGTCCTGAACTCCTGACCTCAGGTGATCCACCCGCCTCAGCCTCCCAAAGTGCTGGAATTATAGGCATGAGCCACCACACCTGGCCTAGAGCTGTATTCTTGATGATGGAGAGCAGTTTCCTTCTCTCTGCCCACCCACACTCTGCACGGCCATTGCATCCTGAATGGTGCTCTAGTTCTTGAGACCTACAGAAGCCATTTCCTATTTTCCTTACTCACCTGTGTATCCTTAGGCAATGTCCATCCCCTGAGGTAACTTGGGTGTTTCTCTGTCTTTTGCAACCTGAGAGAGCTGAATACCTTCACATTGACTTGTTTGTAGAAGGCAGTCAGGTTTTTGTTTTGCTTTGCTTTCTGGTTGGATCAGATAAGAGTTAACAGAAAATGACCACAGTCTAGGTCACTTGCTCAGTGATCAAGTTGTGAAAAAAACTGAAATCACTTTATATATATGTGTGTTTGTGTATATATATGTGTATATGTGTGCATATGTGTATATATGTGTATATGTGTGTGTATATATGTGTATGTATATATACATATATATATATAATTTTTTTTTTTGAGACATTCTTACTCTGCTGCCTAGGCTGGAGTGCAGTGGTGCAATCTCGGCTCACTGCAACCTCCGCCTCCTGGGTTCAAGCGATTCTTCTGCCTCAGCCTCCCGAGTAACTGGGATTACAGGTGCCTGCCACCACACCAGCTAATTTTGTATTTTCAGTACAGGCAGGGTTTTACCATATTGGCCAGGCAAGTCTGGAACTTCAGGCCTCAGGTGATCCATCCAGCAGCCTCCCAAAGTACACTCAGCCTGAAATCACTTTTGACCTGGAAGTCATCCTTTTTCTGTGCTTCTGAACACATGGCAACCTTCCAGCCACTTGCCCAGCATCCTCATGTCCCACTGTTTTCTCCCAAATCTGTTCTCTTCCCCTGCACCTCCTCCACTCCTGCCGCTTTATCTCCAGCATACATTCCTTTCTCCTCCTTTCTCATCTAATTATCCAATAGATGTATGATGAGAGCCCACGTGTGCCAAGCACTGTGCTGGCAACAGAACAGACGGAGGGCAAGACGGAGCCCCTCTCCAGCCGTGGGTCCTACAGCCCAGCATGATGCCTGCAGTCAGAGCCAAGCACACTGCTCACATCTGAGCTCAGCAGATCTGGGCAGTGAAGCGGAGTAAAGTGAGTCTTTAGATGCAAAAGCGAACAGAAATACAGGTTGTTATGAACCTTTTTGTTGTGGAGGCCACAGATTTAGATGTTTTGAGCCTGGAATCTGATATCACACAGACCCAAATCCCACTACTTACCAATTGTGTGACCTTATCTCTGGGCCTCTTTTTCCTTCTGGAAGTAGCAACCCTAGCCAACTAACAGGTCAAGATTAAATGATTTATTCTGTATAAAGTACTTAGCACAGTACCTGATGCCTGGTGATAGAAAATAACCACTAAATGGTAGCTGGCATTAATGATATGGATCTGCGCTGGGAATTACATGAGCAGAAGACGGGTTTCAATCTCGTATTCACTCCTCCCTTCCTCTGCCCACTTCTCTACCCCCTGACTCCAGTCTTCTCCAGTTAGAAAGGCAGAAATTCCTAATGGAAATCAAGAGCAGGGGAGGGGTGGAAACAGGAAACATGAGTCATCAATAAAAACTGGGCTCCAGGACAGGCGCCATGGCTCATGCCTGTAATCCCAACACATTGGGAGGCGGCCAGACAGATCACTTGAGGTCAGGAGTTCAAGACCAGCCTGGCCAACATAGTGAAACCCTGTCTCTACTAAAAATACAAAAATTAGCTGGGCTTGGTGGCAGGCACCACCATTTCAGAGAGGGTCCCCCATACCCTGGAGGAAGAAAGGCTGCACAGAGAGGCCAAGAAGAATCTGGACAGGACTTGTTGGGTTTCCCCACTCTGTCTATTAGTATTAGATCATATCCTTTTTGTCCAATCACATTTTTACATGGTTGTCATTATCATAGTAATCCCAGCTACTCGGGAGGCTCAGGCAGGAGAATCACTTGAACCCAAGAGACAGAGGTTGCAGTGAGCCGAGATCACACCACTGCACTCCAGCCCAGACAACAGAGTAAGACTCTGTCTCAAGGAAAAAACAAAAACAAAAACACAAAAAACTGGGCTCCTGAATGCTCCACACGCGTGAGCGGCCATCCTGCTCCTGAAAAGCAGCTCTCCAACCCCCTGACCCAAGTAGAGCTGGGCCCTCCTGGATGTCTGCAGGATCCACTCCAGCTTGAATCATTCTCTGGACAGGCCTTTAATGCACTCTGCCTCAAGCCCTAAAGGTCGTAACTCCCTGAATGGCTGGAAAAACACTGTGCTGAAATCACAGAGTCCAGGAAAGAAAAACAGGCCACAAAATGGAACCAAACACAGGAGTTGAACAGATGTTTATTTTGATCCATGTCCAGCTTTGGCCAAGAAAATAATAAAATGTCCAGGAAAAATCAAGTTGAAGGGAGGGGGTGGGAGAGAGGAGCTAGTAATATCAAATTTGAGACTCTATATGAAAAAGTATAAAAGTCAATCCATTTATCATAGCATACGTACAAAAAGATAAATTCCATATGAGACTTTAAAAAACAAAAACCACACAACATTAAAGGGAAATAAATAAATTCTTCTACAGTTTGGGAGTAGAAAAGGCTTGCATAACTATGGCTAAATCTTCAGCTGCAATTGAAGAGAAAGAGTCATAAATTTTGGCCGGACATGGTGGCTCACGCCTGTAATCCCAGCACTTTGGGAGACCGAGGCGGGCAGATCATGAGGTCGGGAGTTGAAGAGCAGCCTGGCCAATATGGTGAAACCCCGTCTCTATTAAAAAATACAAAAATCAGTCGGGTGTGGTGGCACACCTTGTAGTCCCAGCTACTCAGGAGGCTGAGGCAGGAGAATCGCTTGAACCCAGGAGGCGGAGGTTGCAGTGAGCTGAGATTGTGCCACTGCACTCCAGCCTGGGCGACTCCATCTCAAAAAAAAAAAAAAAAAAAAAAAAAAGGTGATAAATTTAACTATATACAAATTTAAAAGCAAAACCTTTTGCAAGGAAAAAATATTGCCATAACCAAAGTAAAAATACAAATGTTGGCTGGGCACGGTGGCTCAAGCCTGTAATCCCAGCACTTTAGGAGGCCGAGACGGGCGGATCACGAGATCAAGACCATCCTGGCTAATACGGTGAAACCCCGTCTCTACTAAAAAAATACAAACAAAACTAGCCAGGCAAGGTGGCGGGCGCCTGTAGTCCCAGCTACTTGGGAGGCTGAGGCAGGAGAATGGCATAAACCCGGGGGAGGCGGGGCTTGCAATGAGCCGAGATCCGGCCACTGCACTCCAGCCTGGGCGACAGAGCAAGACTCCGTCTCAAAAAAAAAAAAAATACACATGGCAAACATATCATGGACAAATGGTTAAGATTCCTAATA
>NC_037671.1:349216-359372 GCF_003255815.1 Theropithecus gelada
TTTTTTGAGACGGAGTCTCGCTCTGTCACCCAGGCTGGAGTGCAGTGGCCGGATCTCAGCTCACTGCAAGCTCCGTCTCCCGGGTTTACGCCATTCTCCTGCCTCAGCCTCCCGAGTAGCTGGGACTACAGGCGCCCGCCACCTCGCCCGGCTAGTTTTTTGTATTTTTCAGTAGAGACGGGGTTTCACCGTGTTAGCCAGGATGGTCTCGATCTCCTGACCTCATGATCCACCCGCCTCGGCCTCCCAAAGTGCTGGGATTACAGGCTTGAGCCACCGCGCCCGGCCAAGAACTTCTAAAAGTAGGGGGATCCCCTAGTCCATAGCAAGGGTTAAAAAATAATAATAAAAGTAGAAGGAAAAGAACTGGATAAGAGACATGAACAAACACTTCACAGAAAAAGAAATGTAAAGGGCCCTAAAACATGTAAAAAGATGTTTAACCTTGATTCCAATAAGAATACAAGGCAAAATCATACTAAGGGGAGGCCAAGGCAGGAGCATAGCTTGAAGCCAAAAGTTTAAGACCAGCTTGGGCAATGTGGTGAGACCCTGTCTCTCCAAAAAAGTAAACATAAAAAATTAGCCAGGCATGGTGGTGCATGCCTGTAGTTCCAGCTACTTGGAGGGCTGAGACAGAAACATCACTTGAGCTCAGGAGTTCAAGGTGCACTCCGACCTGGGCAAAAGAGCAAGAACTTGTCCCAAAAACAAAAAACAAAACAAACAAAACAAAACAACTATCCTAAGGTAGCATATTTGTCAATACATGTAGTTGGCAAAGCTATAGAGAAACAGGAATTCTAGTACATTGTGACTAGGAATGCAAAATGAGGCAACCTCTATGGAAGGGAATTTGACTGGCTATATCTAGCAAAGTTACATATGCATTTCCAGCAATACCACTTCTAGGAAACTATTCCAAAACATCACTGGCAAAAATATGAAAAAGTATTTGCATAGACTATTTATTGCAGCTCTGTTTATAACAACAAAAGACTAGAAATTGGCCGGGCATGGTGGCTCACACTGTAATCCTAGCACTTTGAGAGGCCAAGGCAGGCTGATTGCTTGAGTCCAGGAGTTCAAGGCCAACCTGGGCAACATGGTGAAACTCCATCTCTATTTCAAATTTTAAAAACACATAAATAAATAAATAAAAACTAGAAATAACCCAAATGTCTAACAATAAGGGGCTGCTTGAATTAAATGTGAAGTACTATGGAGCATTAAAAAAAGAATAAAGAATATCTCTACATACTGCCATGGACTGATTGACAGCACCTACTGTTAAGTAAAGAAAGGTCAAACTGTATGTCAATTGTATCTCAATGTTCATTTAAAAAAAAGAGAAGTGGGGAAATCTGGATGCTACTCTATATCTAAGAATATATACATGTATATATTTAAATTTCTAAAAATCGAAAGCAAAAAAAAAGACTATCCGCACAGTGAGTTAGTGATACAATTACAGAGAAAAAAACTGTCTCAAACAACTTTAGACCACTGCAATTTGATTGTATATTCCTAGTGAGATATACCCGAAGGACAAAAAAAAAAGAACTGAAAGAATAGTTTTATTGTGGAGACAAAAGTGGCTCCATCTTGGATGCTAATCCGCCATGTTGACATCTGATTAGCCCCAGTCCCAGGAATGCCTCCTGATTCCTACTTTATTTACTGTCCCTAGTGTAAGAATATATCAACCTTGATGTTATCACACAAATTATAGGCTGTGACGCAGGTAGCATTCTAGCCTGTTCTGGATAGTTGCTTTTGTCTTGCACTAAGCACTTATACTCTTTCCCTATGGTATATAAGCCTTGGATATGAGGGTAACAGTGCGAGATCTACCTGTCTTGCAGCTGCCCAAGAGCAGGCTTCTGTCTGTAAGTTCCCCAGTGAAACATGCTTTAGCAACAAACTGGGCTTGTCCACCTGGTTCTTCGGTTTCTCAGCTCCTTTGACCTTGGGGGGCCGCCTTGCATGTATGGCCGTTTCATGGAAAAACATTATCATATTCATGGTGATAATATTGATGTTGTTATGTTAAGCCTGTGTGTAAGTATTGAGGGACAAACATTGGCGGATTTGGAAACTAGAATATTAGGTTGGGAGAAAAAAACAGATGCAAGATATATGTAGTTATATAACACTGAGAGCCTCTATTTGAATGGAAAGTATTAGTAAAAATATTTTCCTTGATCCTAGAGCTGGTAAAAAAAAAATTTTAAATAAAGAATTAGTATAAACAGAGAATGAGTTTATTTTTTAAATATGTTTATATTTTCTTCCCACTAAAAGGCCCTAGAAACAAGGACCAACCCAGCAGCAACGAGCATCCCCGGCACTCTGTGATTTCCCTTCAACTGAAATCAGATCTTCTTGAAGAAATGCTTGGCTCTCAGACTGGGAACGGAAATGCACACGATGTGCTTGGATATCTAGTCAAATCAGAAACTCAAAAAGCTATCAAAGTCTCTTTGGACTGTGTCAGAAAGAGGTGAAAAGGCTCCCACTTGCCAAAGACGGGACAATTTGAGCATTCATAAGACTCATAACTGTAATGGTCTACAGTGAACTGAAGTATATCAAATATGTTTCAAGCCATGATTTCATAATGGTATCTTAAATAACTGGTGACTTGTGGAGGACTCTATGTAGCCAACTCAACAATTTGAAAAGTGGTAATAAAGAGAAATCCTTTATTCTGCCTTTCCTATAGAAACCATAACTGAAACCCACGGTTGATGAAGCAATTTCTCTTACACAAGCAGTCCACCTAATAACTGAAGAAAGGAGCGAGTAGGGCAGGAGAGTGGGGTGTGGGGGAGAAAAAAGAATAAATACCTAAATGAAGAAAGAAAGAAGAGAATTCCAATATTGCCATTTTGCAACTCCTAATGAAATAATGGATTAGTCAATGATCACGAATGACTTAGAACATCACCAAAAGAGACAGACACAAGCAGACAGCATGTACCTCTGGGTGAACATTCACACCATTCCCTGAGAAGGGGCCCTGCAAAAACAAACACTGACCTTCAATCTGATCAGACCTCTAGATGAAATTAGCAACTTACAAGATGTCAGTGATCAGAGGAGTGTCTGACATACATAGCACCTCCAGGATAGAATCAACAAAACCCAGACTGGAAAGCTGCACAGTACAAAAAAAATCCATTTTCTCCAACAAACCTATTGCAAGAGGGGGAAAAAATGAGAGGGCTAACCTGTATATTAAAAGAGATATAACCAACAACAATCAGGTCAGGCAAGGCACATCTATAATCTCAGCACTTTGTGAGACCAAGGCAGGTAGATCGCTTAAACCCAGGAGTTCGAGACCAGCCTGGGCAATGTGGTAAAACCCTTCTCTATCAAAAAAAAAAAAAAAAAAATCAGCTGGGTATGGTGGCCCATGCCCAAATCCCACTTCTGGGATTACAAATTACAATCCCAAATTTGTACTCTCAAATCCCACTTTTGGAATTATAGATGTGAGCCACCGTGCCCAGCCTTCAATCTTGATTTAAAGTAAACCTATTACAAAAAAATATGAGGCAGGGTATGATGGCTCACATCTGTAATCCCAGTATTTTGGGAGGCTGAGGCAGGCAGATTGCTTGAGCCCAGGAGTTCAAGACCAGCCTGGGTAAGACAGGAAGATCCTACAAACTACAAAACTACAAAAATTAGCCAGGTGTGGTGGCATGCACCTGTAGTCCCAGCTACCGAGGAGGCTGAGCTGGGAGTATCTATTGAGGCCAGGAGGCAGAGGTTGCAGTGAGCTGAGATCACACCACTGCACTCCAGCCTGGGAGAATCTGAAAAAAAATCTGAAACTCCTAAATTCCAAGCTATTTTGCCACTATTTTCTGAGCCTAGGAATCTGCTGTTTTCAGTAAAGACCACTTCAGAGTCCAGAACTACAGGGTTGGACCATCTCCCTCCAATTGTCTCTTTACTGATCATGATCACCTCTCCCATTCTCTCCCAGCCTCTCCTCCTACCAGCACAGAGGAGAGAACCAAGAGAGTGGAGGATTCAGCCATCCAGAATGATGTGCAGGCGGGGCGCGGTATCTCCTGCCTATAATCTCAGCACTTTGGGAGGCCAAGGTGGGTAGATCACTTGAGGTCAGGAGTTCAAGACCAGCCTGGTCAACATGGTAAAACTCCATCTCTACTAAAAATACAAAAACTAGCCAGGCATGGTGGCACATGCCTGTAGTCCCAGCTGCTTGGGAGGCTGAGGCAGGAAAATCACTTGAACCAGGAAGGCAGAGGTTGCAGTGAGCTGACATCGCACCATTGCACTCCAGCCTGGGCAACAGAGAGAGATTCTGTCTCAAAAATAATAAATAAATAAATAAATAAATAAATAAATAAATAAATACAGAATGAGGTGCAGACAAGAGGTTCCCTGGAAGTGGTTCCAATTCGTACTCTTACACATCTGGAGCATAGATTTTGGCATTATTGGGGATGTCCCCAAATGAACAAGTTCTGCTGATGTGATGTGAGTTGATGTTCCTGATCCCAACTGAGCCTGTGATTTGGAAAGAGAAGTGTTTAGGATACTTCTCCAAATTCCACCAGCAGCTAGAATAACTGTAAATGATGCACTGTGGGACTCCACTTTGAAAAAACTCTGTGTCCACGACCTAGATGCTCCTAAGTCAGAAGACCTAAGAATTAGCCAATATCCCCACCTATGCCTACTACAGTCTCTCAAATCACTCAACATTTCCTAGATTCAGTTGCTACTTCTGCAATAAGGGATAATATTTTATCTAGACCAGGAACCAGACTAGGATACCTCTTGAGGTCCCTAACTGCTTTGAGCTCTAACCTTATCAGATACAAGACAGAGAGGAACTCTTTATTTCAGAGAACAGAATAAACAGCAGGACCCAAGGAAGGGCAAAAATGGGCAAGTTAGGAAGTGTCACTGGACACATGAAGCCAAGGGCTGAACCTGGTAGGCAGACACTAATTAAACAAATGTAATACTTACTGAGCTCTTACTACATGCCTGCTGCTAGGCTAGGTCCTTTGTATGCTTCATCCCATTGTTACCCTCAACAATCTATAGGTAACAACCCTCACTTCCTTCTTTCGAAGGAAACCTCACTCTGACATCTCAGGAACATGTCTCTTGCGTATTTCCTATTTCAAACACCTGGAAGTTATATGTAATAACTGAAGTTTCATGCAATGTGTGCAGCAAAGATGCTGAGGGACAGCCCAGGTCTAATGTGGAAGGTCTGAGTTCATGGGGTGGGAGGGGTTGGGGGGTCAAAGACCTCCATAATACAATGAACAAGGGTTCTTCCATCTTACCTTCAAGCAGGAGCCTGTCTAAAAGAATTTGTCATCTTTGCAAAAGACATCCAGAAGACTCCAAGCTTCTCCAGCCAGAGCTTTGTGTTTGACAGCAGCCATGACCAGCCATTGTTACTTCCCAGTGGCTCATCTGGCCATCTACTATGTTGAGTTTTTTGTTTGTTTGTTTGTTTGTTTTCAGAAACTCCAGCAAGCAACACCTGAATCACATCTCTAAACAAAGGTTTGTTCCACCTCTTACAAGTTTATAATAAATGAGTGAGGCTGAAAATGGGTTATATTTATTTGCAAGAAGTCACAATGTAATGGGTAATTATAAAGCAATTATTTTTTCTCTATCATTTCCTAACAAGAGTCATACCTTGAAGTTTCAATAATTACATACTGATAGTGACACATAAAAAAGTGGAATTTATATGGGAAGCAAAGATGCAAACTATATTATGTGGATTTTTTTTTTTTATGAGATGGGGTTTTATTCTGTCATCCACGGTGGGGTGTAATGGCACGAACATGGCTCATGACAGCCTTGACATCCCCAAGCTCAGGTGATCCTCTCACCTCAATTTTTTAAATTAAATTACTTTTTTTTTTAATTTTTAGTAGAGACAGAGTTTTGTCATCTTGCCCAGGCCAGTCTCAAACTCCTGGACTCAAGCAATCTGCCTGCCTTGGCCTTTCAAAGTGCTAGGATTACAGGTGTGAGCCACATGTGAATTTTTCTGTCCCCAGTAAAGGAGCAACATTTGAACTGTGTTTACACTAATCTAGCCAAAACAAAAAAAACAAAAAAAAACACTATTTCCCTCACCAAACCATATAATTAACAATGGGGCTTAACTCTGTAACCACAATCATATCTAGCATTATTTCAGTGAATCAATGAAGCAATAATGGGGCACATGGCTTTATTAGTTGTCTGTGCCTCCTTGCTATGGATATTAAGTACGATAAATATGTGCATCTGAAAATTCAATATTTCTGGTTGCTTTACTTGTGTGTGAAGACCCCTAACATGTAGGGACATGCAGTTTTGCTGAGGCTCAGACACAAGTGGCACTGCCCAGCTGGGCATGGTTGAGTAAGTATGGATGAGAGTTGACCACCCAGCTTATCAAAGCGGCTCTGTTTCTCGGCAGGTGGCCTCATAGGCAGAAACCTGTGGGAAACACCTTTTTTGAAAAACCTTGTTTCTTTGTGAAAATCACCTCCCAAAAAAGCCACTTGCTCACACAGGTAATAGAAGTAATGAAAATGTCTGCCCAGGCATGGTGGCTCACACCTGTAATCCCAATACTTTTGGGGGCTGAAGTGGGTGGATCACGAGGTCAGGAGTTTGAGACCAGCCTGCCCAACATGGTGAAACCCCATCTCTACTAAAAATACAAAAATTAGCTGGGCATGGTGGCGGGCGCCTATAATCCCAGCTACTCAGGAGGCTGAGGCAGGAGAATCGCTTGAACCTGGGAGGCAGAGGTTGCAGTGAGCCAAGATTGCACCATTGCACTTCAGCCTGGGCAACAAGAGCAAAATTCAGTCTCAAAAAAAAAAAAAAAGAAGTCATGAAAATGTGAAGAGATCTAAGAAAGTGAGGAATTGTAAATTGAGGTAAAGACTGGAATTTTTATCTCAATGATAATTCAGCTCTATGAATCCAGCATAAATGCAGACATTTCTTAAAAGACTAGAGATATGATTTCAGGAAATGTTTCCAGCCAGCTCAAACATTTCTCACAGAGTAAGATACAAAACTTAAGTGAAAGTAGGAATGGCAGATAACTTGTGGTAAGAAAATACAAACAGGAAGCAGCAGCCTCTCGAAGTAAATATTACTGAATCCGGCCTAGAAGACCTGGGGAAGTATTTATGTATCATCTAATTGGAAGATTTACAAAGCTCTCTGGTGTCTTTGGTAGAGGTCAAGAAAGGGTCGGCTCTCCTTCCTGCAAGCAGGCCAGTGGGATCACTGCACAGCAGCCTCCCTCTCCTTTCAGGATCCCTCATCTAACCCCACACCAGTGGATTTTAGGGTGGCTGATGTCTGTAAGCCCAGCACTTTAGGAGGCTGAGGCAGGAGGATTACTTGAGCCCAGGAGTTCAAGATCAGCCTGGGCAACATGGCAAGACCTCGTCTCTATAAAAAATTTTTTAAAAAATTAGCCAGGCATGGTGGTGTGAGCCTGTGGCCCCAATTACTCAGGAGGCTGAGGTGGGAGGATTGCTTGAACCTGGGAGGTTAAGGCTGCAGTAAGCCAAGATTGCACCACTACACTCCAGCCTGGGTGACAGAGTGAGACCCTCTCTAAAAAATAAATAAAAACTCTGGGGCTGGGCGCAGTGGCTCATGCCTGAAATCCCAACACCTTGGGAGGCCAAGGTGGGTAGCTCATGATGTCAGGAGTTCGAGACCAGCCTGGCCAACATGGTGAAACCCCATCTCTACTAAAAATGCAAAAATTAGCTGGGCATGGTGGCACTTGCCTGTAATCCCAGCTACTCAGGAGGCTGAGGCAGGAGAATCGCTTGAATCCGGGAGGCAAAGATAGTTATAGTCAGCTGAGATAACACCATTGCACTTCAGCCTGGGTGACAGAGCGAGACTCCGTCTCAAAAAATAAATAAATAAATAAATAAAGGCTCTGAACTCCCCAGAACAAGGTTGTCTTGTGGGTAAGATGAGATGTAGGAGTGGGGTTGGTAAAAGCAGTCAGCATGCCAAGCATAGAGCCCCTCTACAACAGAGAAGTCTTCAGACTCATCTTCCAAGACCTCATCCCCTCTCTACATGGATATTATCTAGTGCTGCATGCATATCCTCCCCTCCATTCCTACTTGATTTATTACTTTACTCTTGTTTAATGATATCCAGACTTATATCTTTTCTTGTAACTATCAAAGTCCCTTTGGATATAAGTTTGGTGTACATAAATAACAATAGTGGTTACCAAGTATTGACTATAATATATCAAACAATGTATATACATTGTCTTTTATCTTCACAATGCTTGGAAATAGAATTTACAAGAAACAGAGGCACAGTAAAGGGAGGCAACTCATTCACCTTCTCACAGCTAGTAAGTGGTGGACTCAGGGTTCAAACCCAAGTAGGAAGGAATCTATGTCAGACTCGTTCTGTTAGTAAGTTGTCTCTTATGGTGTGGATCTCATTCATATTCCTTTCTCACCTACTACCAGTTAGGCAGTTTTACAAAAGCTGTTCCCTAAGCTGAGCTAAAGGAAGGTTAGCTACAAACACACATGTGTGCACACACACACATACAGCCTTTATTCAGCCAGATTACTTCATCCTTTCAACCAAAGGAATTGGTGCCTCTTCCATGCCAGACACTGGCATGGTAAACATGTCAGCCATGGTCCCTGATTTTCTGGAGCTTTTATTTTCTCTCCTGCTAATCCCCAGGTATGTCTTAAATGATACCTTCTTTAATAGGCATTCCTTGTCACCCCAGACTAAATTAACTGACCTCATTATATACCACCATGCTTTTCTTTCATAACACCCAACACCCTGTAATTATTTGTTCAATGTCTTTCTTCTTGGGCTGGGCTCGACGACTCATGCCTATAATCCCTGTACTTTGGGAGGCCGAGGTGGGTGTATCACCTGAGGTCACGAGTTCGAGACCAGCCTAGCCAACATGGTGAAACCCCCGTCTCTACTAAAAATACAAAAAATTAGCCAGGATTGGTGGCAGGCTCCTGTAATTCCAGCTACTCAAGAGGCCTGAGGCAAGATAATTGCTTGAACTTGGGAGATAGAGGTTGCAGTGAGTCAAGATCATGCCACTGCACTCCAGCCTGGGCAACAAGAGCAAAACTCCATCTCAAAAAAAAAAAAAAAAAAAAGTCTTCTCATTGTCCTGTGACCTCCATGGGGATGAGACAGGCTGTCCTGTTTGCTGCTATAGCCAGTGTCTTGTGAAGCACCTGGCACCTAAGAGAAAATTAATAAATGTTTGTTGAATGAATGGATGTGAACAAGCAGCAGAAACAGACTTTCTCAAAGGTTAGGGAAGATGGTGCAGGATTGGTGACTAACCCATATTTAGCTGATATCAGTTTCTGTGCCACAAAGTTCTAACCTCTGCTTGATAGGAACCAGCAGCCTCTGAGTTTAAGCCTCCCTCCATTGCACGCTCATTCCAGTGTCTGCCTTGCTAATGAGCTCTGCCAGGCTCAGCCCAGGAGCTGTACCAGCGAGAGGCAGCCTGCCCTGTGGAAGGGAAGGGACTAATTAATCCTAAATGTCACATTGGTCTCATAGCTCTTGCCCTTTGCACGCACACCCAATCTGGGTATCTCTTTAATCACAATGTCTAGCCCCGGATTGAACCTCAAGAGAGCCAACAATACCTGGAACGAATGACCACATCCCCGCTCCACCCCTCACTGTGTTGGGGTTACCTGGAGACAGCGGCTTTCCCACTGTACTCTGTAGGAGGAGGTCACACACCTGGGAATAAGAGTGGTCTCTGAAAGAGATGGTCTGGCCGGGCGCGGTGGCTCAAGCCTGTAATCCCAGCACTGTGGGAGGCCGAGACGGGCGGATCACAAGGTCAGGAGATCGAGACCATCCTGGCTAACACGGTGAAACTCCGTCTCTACTAAAAAATACAAAAAACTAGCCGGGGGAAGTGGCGGGCGCCTGTGGTCCCAGCTACTTGGGAGGCTGAGGCAGGAGAATGGCGTGAACCCGGCAGGTGGAACTTGCAGTGAGCTGAGATCCGGCCACTGCACTCCAGCCTGGGCGACAGAGCAAGACTCAGTCTCAAAAAAAAAAAAAAAAA